>NW_025538315.1:0-20606 GCF_020615455.1 Coregonus clupeaformis | reverse complement strand
AGAGAACACGAAAAGAGGTGAAGCAGAAATATCTCTGTATTACACACTGTTTAAAGGAAAATATGAATGAGAACTAGAAAGAGAAAGTTTGCAGGGGATTTAGATAGATACTAAGTGTTGGGGTTTAGATGAATAGAAAGTCTTGGAGTTTAGATACGAGATGATATAGTGTTGGGTTTTGAATTTTAGAAAGTGTTGGGAGTTAGATAGATAGAAAGTCTTGGAGTTTAGATACGAGATGATGAAAGTGGTTTTAATTACAGAAGTGTTGGGGTTTAATATACTTCTGATGCTCGTTGCAGGCGTGCATGAGCAGCGTTCGGAGTCTCCTCCGGCCCAAAACCATTTTCATCCACCGCAGGTGCCTCGATCTGGCTCTGATGCCAAGGTGCCAACCGGCTGATCTGCTACACCCTGGAATGGAGAAAGGTTGGTGGAGAAGGAGTGGGGAGGTGAGTTTTACCTAGGGGATGTCGACCCTCCCGGCCAGTCCTGGCAATAACCCTAAACCTACCCACATCCTGGTTTACTCTTTTTCCACCTGCCCATTTTTCTCTCGAGGTGAAACTGTGAAGAAGTCAGCCCGAGACCCACAGACGTTCCATAACGCCCTCCAGGCCCTTGAGGTGACACTGGGAACCCTGATCCAGACACTATGTCTTCAGGTACTGTGTGCCGGAGAAGACGTGTGTATGGGCCTCCACACAGTCTTAGCGTAGGGTGCCCAGGCAGAGGAATGGGCCGGCAGGACTTGAAAACCGATGCGATCACAATCGGATCATGTGTGTTCCCTTGTGAGGAAGGTCCGTAATGAAATCACACATTATTGATAGGTGGGACCACGGTGGTTGTGTGTTGTAATTTCCCTCTGGACAGGTGTCTAGATTCCACTGGGCGCACAACTTGTAAAGTAGGCCGCAGCCCCACTAAACATTTGCTGTCCGCAGGATGACCAGAGGAGGGTGACGTGTGAGCCGGTGGTTCAGCCGATCACGGACATCGCGACGCGTACATACGACCCTCTGACACTGTGGGCTCTGTATGTAACGCCCAGCTCATTCCGTCAACCTCCCACCCCACCGTGCCACCAACCACAAGCCAGAAGTATGGGAGTGGGCTCCTTAGACCTCTCCTCTGTGTCTACGTGACTGTCTGCCTTAGCGTTCTGGGAACCTGAGTCTGTAAAGGGTAACCTTCTAGCCCCACCTTGCCTGGCGAGGTTCCAGTCTCCTGCGCCGCCCGGATGTACTCCAGATTGGGTGTCATCAAAATTGAGGTGTTTTAGCCCCCTCAAACCCAATGCCTCCTGGTTTCAAGCCTTAACCCCAGCTAACATCGGTCCCCCATCCATTTGCACTCCGCTCGCTTCGAAAAAAGCACAGGGGTGGAGCTTTGGTGGCTCACCTGAGCGCTGAGATCATTACAGATCTATCCCCGCTTGCACGTCCACCTCCCACTGTGAATGCCAAGGAGGGATCGATGCCGCACTGGGCCGAGGTAAACAGGTCCTTCCAGTCCAAAGCCTGTCTCCCCCACTGCATCGCACCTCCCCCTTTCCAGCAAGGAGGTAATGGGGGGCCGCTACCTGACCAAAGCCGATACCTCCGGTAGTAGTTGCAAACTAAACTTTCCTGGTTGGTCGCTCGCCGGCAAACGAAATGCGGTCAATCTCCATCTCCACCCCTGACGCGGACAGGGGGCCCCTTCCGGTCTCTGAACCACACTTCGGCTCCATGTTTTGGTTGGGGTGCTGATAATATTCATCCGGGCGTCAGCTATCACCAACAGGTTATCAGCCTTACTCGACATATCCACCAACTGGTCCGTTAAGAGGGTTTATTTCCCTGCAGGCCAGCTCCCCAACAACGCGATCCTCCCGTAGAAGGCTGCATCGGTACAGTTCAATTTGCCCTCTCATTCCTCCCCTTTGGCAGCCAGGTCCTAAGTCCAGTCTCAGTCTGTCTCCTCTTCCCACACATCTGACTAGGTAACATTCCCCCCTCTCCCCTCGTGATATCTCCAGCGGCGGGTATCACCTACACGCGTCTCTTCCTCCCCCTCCGGCGTTAGCCCCCTTGAGCCCTCTCCCGACAGACCGGAGAAGACGACACTCTCTATCCGAGGGAGCCGGTGATGTAGTTACACCTCAAAAACCCTGCACCTCCCTCGGGAGGAGCAATCCCCCTGGACCGGTGACGAGGGTGACTGTTGTGGTTCTGTATGTTGGAGGAGGTGTGGGAAAACCCTTTCTCCCATCTCTCATTTTCAACTCCTCCATGCTGTGCCGATCTTATTTCTCTGTTGGTATTCATGTTATTTATATGAAGTGTTGAGTTTAATAAAGTGTCGGTTTAATGATAGATGAATTGTCGAGGGGCAAGGGACCAGGCCGACTGGGCTGCGCCTCTCCCCTAGGCAGTGCTTAGAGCAGGGCCCAGGCCGGACTGGGCTGGCGCGCACACGTCTTGGTGCGTGATTAGGGACGCCGAACTGGTACTGATGGCCCCACACACGTAGGCCTGTGCGTGGGGCGGGGACGGCCGGACTGGGCTGGCGTTGCCTTTGTGCGTGGACCAGGAGGACAGGCCAACTGGGCTGGCGTACCCTAGGCAGTGCGTGGCAGGACAGGCCCGGACTGGGCTGGCGCCACACCGCCCCACTTGCGACCGAACGCCGGACCGTCTGAGGACCCCACCCCTCGGATCTAACCCCTGTTACACACCCCATCCTCTCGCCGTGCCTCTACCCTTTTCTAGTGCCCTACCGTGGTGGCGTTCTGAATCCCTTTTCCTCCCTCTCCTCCGTGTACCCCCTAAAAAAATTTCTGGGTTGCCTCTCGCTTCATTCACTGCCCCTCTCCATTCTACGCAACCTTAATCGCCCATACCCTTTTCCACCCCAGCATGTCCTCCCAGGACCTTGCCCACCTCTCGCCAACCTCTCCATCTCTCTCTTTCCCGGCGCTTTCCTCCCATGTCCATCAAGATCTCCCCCTACCTGCTTTCCTTGTATGGTGGGTTCTTCTGTCGTTGTTTTATAGACAAGCGCTAGCTATAGCAACATATTAATTTACTATCTTTAGTGATATAAACAACAATCAACAAAACAAGAGCTTGATTAAGTGAAGTCCACGTAACAACGACCCCCAAACACCACACAAAAAAACAGTTTAAATATGGCTCCCAATCAGGACCCAATCCCTGACACTCGTTGCCTCTGATTCTTTAACATAATACACACACAAGACACCCACAGCATTGTCGTGGTTACACTCCCTCATTGTTGGGTTTGTTGGTTTTTATAAGCCCCAACACATTCTCTAATCTAAACCCCCCCGTTCTATCTATCTACTCACACTTTCTTCCCCACTATTTTATCTCTCTAAACCCCAACACTTTCTATATTATCTCTCCTAACCAACACTTCTATTTATCTAAGCTCCCAACACTTTCTATCTTTAATCCAAAGTGTTGGGGTTTAAATGGATAGAAAAGTGTTGATTAGATAAAGTTAGAGGTTTAATAATAATATGTTGAATTTAATATATAAAGTGTTGGGTTTTCATTACAAATGTGTTGCAGTTTGATGATAAAAGTGTTGGGTTAAATATGAATGATACATTTTTGGTTTAGATAAAAGATTGATAGAAGTGTTTGTGTTTAAATAGATATTTTGGTTTAATAATATAATGTGTTGTTTATATTCCGTTGTTTAATTCTGTTGTTTAATATATGTTGTTTAGATATAGTGTTGGGTTAAATGGAGATTAAAGTGTTGGGGTTTTATTATGTTTTTGTTAAGATTGAAGATATAAAGTGTTGGTTTAATAAAGCATAGATTGCTGGGTTTTAATAAAGATATTAAGTGTTTGGGTTTATATACTGTTTTTAATAGTGTTGGGGTTAATAATACAATTTGTTTAACACATATAAGGTTGGTTTGATATATAAATTATTTGTGAGTTTAGATCAAAGTGTTGAGTTTATGAATGATAACTCTTGGTTTAGATTGACCGAAAGTGTTGGGTTTAATAAATAGAAAGTGTTGGATTATTAAATGTTTTTAGATAATAATTTTGTTTAGATTACTAAGTGTTGGGGTTTTAATTAGATTCTGTTTAGAATAATAACGTGTTGGGTTTTAGATTAGAGATATTGGGAGCAGTTTTTTTTATTGAATTAGTTGATAGAGATGAGTGCTGGGTTTAATTATTATTTTATAAATTAGTGTTTTTTAGATAGAAAGTGTTGAGGTTTAGATTGTATTGGGTTTAATATATATAAAGTGTTGGTTTAATTAGCTTTGGTTTATTATTTTAATAATAGAAAGTGTTTGGGTTTAATAATATTTTTTAGATAGAAAGTGTTGGGCTTTAGATAGATAGAAAGTGTTGGGGTTTAGACAGATAAAAGTGTTGGGGTTTAATGAGATAGATAAAAATGTTGGGGTTAATATTTGTTTTTATGAAATATAATTCCTTTCGCCGCGCCTCTCTTTTCCTTGCTCGGCATTTGTCTCCGAATACTAGCTGCCACCTTGCATGTTTCTATATTCGTTTGCTTTTTCTGAGTTGTTGTCACACCTCTTATCATTTAGTGTCAGTTAGTTCTCTTTATTTGTTTTTTTCAGGTGTAGTCTATTTTCTGTCGTCCTGTTTGGTTGAGCTAGTTTCTTGTTTTTTTGCCCTATTTGTGCGCTTATGTTTCTACCCTTCGTGCGAGTTTCCCTCAGCATTTTTTTCTGTTTGTTTTGCTGTGCCACTCACTAAAGTCTGTTGGACTACTATTTCCGTCCTGCGCACTTTCCACCCACACCCACCTCTCACAAATCACACACTATACTCGATGGAATCGGCAGGAGCCGCAGCACTTGTGCATGGCGACGATTGGAGGACAGATCCGTGGGCAGGTTGACCAGATCCCTGCGGATGGTCCGCACCGTGCGGGAGGTGATCACCACCATCCGAGGCTGGGAGACCCGGACTCCTCCACCGCCATCCCTCCTGCCCTTAGCACCATCGGCCACTCAGCCCATTCCCGCTCCGGAACCCAGAGGAGTTCGACTCTCGTCCCGAGGGCCTATGATGGGACCGCGGCCGGGTGTCAGGGATTCCTTCTCCAGGTGGAGCTTTACCTGGCCATCCCGCGCACCCGGCGCCCTGGGACACGAGTGTGTCCGCCCTGATCTCCTGCCTTTCCGGGAAGGCGTTGGAATGAGCCAACGCAGAGTGGAGGAGGATCAGCGCTAACACCATCACTCTACGCGAGTTCCTCCCGCCGCTAGGGCGGTGTTTGACCCATCCCCGGAGGAGCGGCGGGGAGCGTCTGGTCGGCCTCAGGCAGGGGAAGAGGGTGCCCAGGAGTTCGCCTTGGAGTTCCGTACCCTAGCGGCGGATGCAGGGGTGGAATGAGCGGGCTCTCATCGATCACTACAGATGTAGTCTTGCCAGGACGTCCGTAGGAGCTGGCCTGTAGGGACACCAGCCTCCTCGTTTCGACCAGTTGGTCGACATGTCCATCAGGCTGGATACCCTGCTAGCTGCCCGCGGACGTTCGAGGGGTCCGTCCATTTCACCCTCCAGCGCCTCCGAGCCGATTGCCCCATGGAGCTCGGGCGCTGGGCGCCTAGAGAGGCAGGGTCGGCTACGAGGGGGTCCATCTCCTGCACCAACTGTGGTCGGGAGGACACACGCGGCTGGTGCTGGGGATGGCCTCCTCGGGGAGAGGGACGACAGGTCCCGCACTGGGAGTCCTTCCAGGTGAGTAGGCGCCCCACTCACCCAGAGCTCTCTGTTGCACATTTCTGTATATCTGTGCTGCTTTCCACAGGTAGCACCTCATTCCCAGCATAAGGCGCTGGTAGATTCAGGCGCGGCTGGGAATTTTGTTGATAAAGTTTTGTTTAGCCTTAGGATTCCCCCTTCTCCCTGTTGACGTTCCCTTTCCTCCGTTCATGCCCTAGATAGCCGTCCGTTGGAGTGCGGGCCTGATCGGGAGGTCACTGCGCCACTTAGGATGTGTGCGCAGGGGGGTCATCAGAGATGATCCAGCTATTTCTGATTGACTCGCCTCGTATCCGGTGGTGCTGGGCATGCCCTGGTTGAGTACCCATAACCCATCTATTTCGTGGCAGGAGAGGGCTCTGATGGAGTGGTCTGCCCAGTGTGTGGGTTGTTTAGGCGTTTCCATAGGGGCTACCTCGGTGAGGGGGTCCAAACCAGGTGCCCGCATTGCACGTTCCCCCTGAGTATGGGATTTGGCTATGTGTTCAGTAAGTCGAGGGAGACGCAGTTGCCTCCCCCCATAGGCAGGGAGATTGTGCGATAGACCTCAGGCAGGAGCTGCGCTCCCACGGAGCCATGTATCCTCTGTCTCAGGAGGAGAAGAGAGCGATGGAGGCGTGCATAGACGAATCTCTGAGACAAGGATACATACGGCCTTCCACTTCCCCGTCCTCGAGTTTCTTTTTGTGAAGAAAAAGGATGGAGGATTACGCCCGGCATTGATTACCTGGTCTCAATCAGATCACGGTGAAGTACAGTTATCCACTCCCGCTGATTGCGACCAGACGGGAGTCATTTGCACGGGCGCGTTTCTTCACTAAATTAGATCTCAGGCTGCCTACAACTTGGTGCGATTAGGGAGGGCGAAGAATGGAAGACAGCCTTTAGTACCACCTCGGGCCATTACGAGTATCTTGTCATGCCATCACGGTTGATGAACGCTCCCTCAGTTTTCCAATCATTCGTTGATGAGATCTTCAGGGACATGCACGGGGCAGGGGGTGGTCGTGTACATAGATGACATTCTCTGCTCGCCTTACCCGAGTCGAGCATGTGGCCCTGAGTGCATGAAGTGTTGCGGAGGCTGTTGAGCCACGACCTGTAAGTCAAGGCAGAAAGTGTCTGTTTTTCCAGAGTCGGTCTCCTTTTTGGGTTATCAGTTGCTCGCGTCAGGGTGAAGATGGAGGTAGACGGTGTCGGCCTGCGTAATTGTGCAAGCCAACCACTGTGAAGGAGGTGCAGCAGTTCTTCGGGGTTTCCGTAATTACTACCGGAGGTTTTATCCGGGTTTTGGACAGGTGGCAGCTCCCCATCGCCTCTTTTTACAAAGTCGGTGCGTCTGCGGTGGTCAGCCGAGGCGGACAGGCGTTTGGGAGGTTGAAGGACCTGTTTACCTCGGCCCGGTGCTGGCGCATCCGGATCCCTCTTGCCATTTTCAGGTAGAGGTGGACTGCGTCAGAGGCGGTATAGGAGCCGTGCTCGCAACGTCGGCGCGCACTAAACTCCGCCCCTGTGCTTTTTATTCCAAGAAGCTCAGTCCGGGCGGAGCGAAACTATGACGTATGGGACAGGAGCTGTTAGCCCTTTGCGTGGTACAGGCCCTAAAGGTGTGGAGGCACTGGCTTGAGGGGGCTCAAACACCCTTTCCTCATTTTGACGGACCACCGTAACCTGGAGTACATCCGGGCGGGAGGCTGAACCCTCGCCAGGCGAAAAAATATGTTTTTGACTCGGTTCACATTTAAGATCACAATCCCTGGGTCACAGAATGGTCCCAAGGCAGACGCACTGTCTCGGCGGTTGACACGGAGGAGAGGTCCGTGGAGCCCACTCCCCATACTGCCGGAGTCTTGTCTGGTGGCACCGGTAGTGTGGGAGGTCGATGCTGAACTCGAGCGGCGGCTACGCACCGACCCTAGTCCACCTCAATGTCCGGAGGGTCGGGATGCGTTCCCGCTCGAGTTCGGGGATCGATTGGATCTATTGGGCTCACACGTCACCCTCCTCTGGACACCCTGGTATCGGCCGAACAGTGCACTGTCGTGCCAAGTACTGGTGGCCCACGTTGGCGAGGGATGTGAGGGTTTATGTTTCCTCCTGCTCGGTGTGCGCCCAGTGTAAGGCGCCTAGACATCTGCCTAGGGTAAGTTATCCCTGCCCGTTCTACAACGTACCATGGTCTCACCTCTCGGTGGATTTCCTCACCCTGACCTTCCTCCTTCACAGGGAATACCACTATACTGGTCGTTAAATGGACCGGTTTTCTAAGCCTGTCGTTTGCTCCCCATGCCGGGCCTTCTACGGCCCCTGCAAACTGCCGAAGCACTATTCACCCATGTGTTCCGGCACTACGGGGTACCCCGAGGATATTGTGTCTGATCGAGGTCCCCAATTTACCACCAGAGTCTGGAGAGAGCTTTTATGGAGGCGGTTGGGGGTCTCGGTGAGCCTCACCTCGGGTTACCACCCGGAGAGTAATGGGCAGGTGGAACGTGTAGAACCCAAGGATGTGGGTAGGTTTCTTAGAACATACTGCCAGGACCGGCCGGAGGAGTGGGCAGATCGTTCCCTGGGCGAAATGGCCCAGAATTCCTCACGCCATTCCTCCACTAACCTAACCCTTTCCAACTGTGTGTTAGTTACCACGGTTCTGGCACCTTGGCAGCAGAGCCAGATCGGGGCTCCTCGGTGGATGAGTGGGTGCGGCGCTCGAGGAGACATGGAACGCTGCACACGTCCACCTTGCAGCGGGCCATCCGTCGTCATAAGGCGAGCGCCCGATCTCCACCGCAGTGAGGACCGGTGTACGCACCTGGTGATCGAAGTCTGGCTCTCTACCAGAAACCTGCCCCTCCGCCTGCCCTGTCGGAAACTGGGTCGGCGGTTTGTAGGGCCAATTTAAAGTCCTGAGAAGGTTGAACGAGGTGTGTTACAAATTACAACTGCCTGTGGAGTATAAAAGTGTTAACCCCTGGTTCCATGTGTCTCTTCTCAGGCCGGTGGTAGCTGGCCCACCTCCAAGAAAGTGAGATCAGGGAGACTCCTCCGCCCCATTGGACATCGAGGGCACCGGCGACTCTGTGCGGTCCATCTTGGATTCGAGACCGTCGGATGGGGGTCTCCAATATCTAGTGGAGTGGGAGGGTACGGCCCCGGAGGAACGGTGCTGGGTGCCGAGGAGAGACATTTTGGACCCGTCTCTCTGACGAATTCCATCGGCTGGGCACCCGACGCATCCTGCTCCGCGTCCTCCTGGTCGTCCCCGAGGCCGAGTCGGCGCGTCTGGAGCCGCGCGTCAAGGGGGTCTGTCACGGTTTCGGCCGAGGCTGCCTCTCTTCCTTGCTCGGGCAGGCTTGGCGTTCGGCCGTCTCCGGAATACTAGCTGCCACCGTTGCATGTTTCTATGTTCGTTGCTTTTGTCTGATTGTTGTCACATCTGTTATCATTTAGTGTCATTAGTGCTCCTATTTAGTTCTCGTTGTGTTTGTCAGGTGTTGTGTGTGATTGTTTTACTGTCGTCGGTAGGCTGGAGATTTACTGTTTGCTCGGTTGAGCTAGTTTGCTCCTTAGTTTTGGAGTATTTTGTCGCGACCTGTTTGTGCGCTTTGTGTTTCGCTCTACGCGGAGCTTTTGCCTCAGGGCATTTATTTCGTGTTTGTTTTGCTGTGCCTCACTAAAGTCTGTTGGACTAACGTACTGCGTCCTGCGCCTGATTCCACCCACACCCACCTACATCTACCTTGACAATAGAAAGTGTTGGGGTGTAGATATATAGAAAGTGTTGGGGTTTAGATAGATATAAATTGTTGGGGTTTAGATATAAAGTGTTGAGGAATAGATAGATAGAACGTGTTGGGGTTTAGACAGATAGAAAGTGTTGGGGTTTAGATAGATATAAATTGTTGGGGTTTAGATATAAAGTGTTGAGGAATAGATAGATAGAACGTGTTGGGGTTTAGACAGATAGAAAGTGTTGGGGTTTAGATAGAAAGTGTTGAGGTTTAGATAGATAGAACGTGTTGGGGTTTAGATAGATATAATGTGTTGGGGATTAGATGAATATAAAGTGTTGGGGTTTTGATAGATAAATTGTGTTGGGGTTTAGATATATATAAAGTGTTGGGGTTTAGATAGATAGACAGTTTTGGTGTTTAGATAGAGAGATAGAAAGTGTAGAGGTTTAGATAGATACAACATGTTGGGGTTTAGATAGATAGAATGTGTTGTGGTTTAGATAAATATAAAGTGTTGGGGTTTAGATTGATAGAAAGTGTTGGGGTTTATATAGATAGAAAGTGATGGGGTTTAGATAGAAAGAGTTGGGTTTTAGATAGATATAAATTGTTGGGGTTTATAATATAATAATAGTATGCCATTTAGATAGAAAGTGTTGAGGTTTAGATAGATAGAACGTGTTGGGGTTTAGATAAATAGAAAGTGTTGGGGATTAGATAGAAAGTGTTGAGGTTTAGATAGATAGAACGTGTTGGGGTTTAGATAAAGAGAGATAGAAAGTGTTTGATTTTAGATAGATAGAAAATGTTGGGGTTTAGAAAGGTAGAAAGTGTTGGGGTTTAGATATAGAGATATATACAAAGTGTTGGGGTTTAGATAAAGATTGATAGAAAGTGTTTGGGTTTAGATAGAATGTGTTGGGGTTTATATAGATTGAAATTGTTGGGGTTTAGATATATGGAACGTGTTGGGCTTTAGATAGATATAAAGTGTTGGGGTTTAGATAGAAAGATAGAAAGTGTTGGTGTTTAGATAAAGAGATAGATAGAAAGTGCTGGGGTTTAGATAGATAGATATAAAGTGTTGGGGTTTAGATAGAGAGATAGAAAGAAAGTGTTGGGGTTTAGATAAAGAGATAGATACAAAGTGTTGGGGTTTAGATAAAGAGCGATAGAAAGTGTTTGGGTTAAGATAAATAAAATGTGTTTGGGTTTAGAAAGGTAGAAAGTGTTGGGGTTTAGATATAGAGATATATACAAAGTGTTGGGGTTTAGATAAAGATTGATAGAAAGTGTTTTGGTTTAGTTAGATAGAAAGTGTTGGGGTTTAGATAGATAGAAAGTGTTGGGGTTTAGATATATATAAAGTGTTGGGGTTTAGATAGATAGACAGTTTTGGTGTTTAGATAGAGAGATCGAAAGTGTAGAGGTTTAGATAGATACAACATGTTGGGGTTTAGATAGATAGAATGTGTTGTGGTTTAGATAAATATAAAGTGTTGGGGTTTAGATTGATAGAAAGTGTTGGGGTTTATATAGATAGAAAGTGATGGGGTTTAGATAGAAAGAGTTGGGTTTTAGATAGATATAAATTGTTGGGGTTTATAATATAATAATAGTATGCCATTTAGATAGAAAGTGTTGAGGTTTAGATAGATAGAACGTGTTGGGGTTTAGATAAATAGAAAGTGTTGGGGATTAGATAGAAAGTGTTGAGGTTTAGATAGATAGAACGTGTTGGGGTTTAGATAAAGAGAGATAGAAAGTGTTTGATTTTAGATAGATAGAAAATGTTGGGGTTTAGAAAGGTAGAAAGTGTTGGGGTTTAGATATAGAGATATATACAAAGTGTTGGGGTTTAGATAAAGATTTATAGAAAGTGTTTGGGTTTAGATAGAATGTGTTGGGGTTTATATAGATTGAAATTGTTGGGGTTTAGATATATGGAACGTGTTGGGCTTTAGATAGATATAAAGTGTTGGGGTTTAGATAGAAAGATAGAAAGTGTTGGTGTTTAGATAAAGAGATAGATAGAAAGTGCTGGGGTTTAGATAGATAGATATAAAGTGTTGGGGTTTAGATAGAGAGATAGAAAGAAAGTGTTGGGGTTTAGATAAAGAGCGATAGAAAGTGTTTGGGTTAAGATAAATAAAATGTGTTTGGGTTTAGAAAGGTAGAAAGTGTTGGGGTTTAGATATAGAGATATATACAAAGTGTTGGGGTTTAGATAAAGATTGATAGAAAGTGTTTTGGTTTAGTTAGATAGAAAGTGTTGGGGTTTAGATAGATAGAAAGTGTTGGGGTTTAGACAGATAGAAAGTGTTGGGGTTTAGATAGATAGAAAGTGTAGGGGTTTAGATAAATAGAAAGTGTTGGGCTTTAGATAGAGAGATGGATAGAAAGTGTTGGGATTTAGGATTGAGTTACACAACTAGACCCCTCATTAAGGACCACAAAAGCTGTTTCTCTCCGTCTGTCCTCTCCTAGTCCCCAATCTCATCAACCATTACACGCAGTGTGTGTGTGTGTGTGTCTGTGTGTGTGTGTGTGTGTGTGTGTGTGTGTGTGTGTGTGTGTTTGATAGACAGAGAGTCAGTTGAGGTCTGAGGAGCTTTCTGGGCTTGAAAGAGGATTGTGCTCTGTAGTGCGCATCACTGCATGCGTACACACACACACACACACACTAAGGAAGGAACAGAGTGGGAAGGGAAGGACAGGAAGCTACAAACTCTGGATGAAGAGGAGCTTTGTTACTAAAACACGTGCAAAATGTCAACTGGACGAATATCTCACAGTGTTGTGTTGCAAAGGGAAGTGCAGCCAACACATCGAAAATGAAGATTAAGAATAGCCTACATTTAATGAGGAGCAGCATTTTTCTTCAGCCTTGTAGACAAGTACACTGCTAATAATCAAGTTGATTAGGCCTACATATTGCATAGACGTGTGGGAGGTGATTTGAAGGAGTCAGGCGCAGGAGGGTAAATCACAGAATACAGAGTTTATTCCGTAGTACAAAGTCGCGCTGGATAGCGTCAAACAGGCACACGGGGAAAATATACCCTGCAATACAACGTGCACGTAGCGCAACCGCTGCTACTCTCCTCATTCGACAATCACCCACAAGGGGGCAGAGGGAACACTTATACATGTACTAATGAGGGGATATGAACCAGGTGTGTGTAATAGACAAGACAAAACAAATGGAATGATGAGATATTGAGCGGCAGTGGCTAGAAGGCCGTGATGACGAACGCTAATGCCTGCCCGAACAAGGAGAGGAGGGCAGTTTCGGAGGAAGTCGCGACATTTGACATCAAATTTCACCATGTCATTGGATTTAGGTTTAAATACTAAATGCCCTTACGTTGATGACTTTTGCAATCCATCGTTTTTCACGTTGATTCAACGTCATCACATAGATTATTGGGGTTGAAATGACATGGAAACAATGTTGATTCAACCAGTTTTTTGCCCAATAGGTTGTGCCAGACCAAGGGGAACAAATGTAAACCTTGAATTTGGAGGTTTCAAAATATCCCTCTGGTGGCCATGTTGACCTATTAAAAAAATCTCCACTGGTTAGTGGATATAAAGTCTAAGACCTTTGATAGGCTGATGCAGAATTTGTTACAGGAAATAATCACTGCCTCCTGGTCAGGTTTGCATAGGCCTAAATGTGCCAGGTTATGTATAGGGCTCTGCTAACATGTAGCGTTTTATCACATGCAACTACGTCAACAATTTTTATTGGCTGATGTGCATTTTGAGACAGATAAAAAGTTAAAACTTTTTCTAGCACAAGTTAAAACTTTTTATAATGTTCGCAAGTATGGACCCTATCAGGCCAAAGGGAACAGTAGAGTTTAGATCATACAGACGTATATGATATAAATACAGTAAAGCTTCAGTGCTTCTGTTCCTTCTCTAATGGTAAAACATCCAAGACGATTAGTAATACCACAGTGTTCTCTCCATCCCCCATAACAAAGAAAGAGAGAACAGATAGAGCTATGGAGGAGGGAGAGAAGATTGTCATGAGCCCTCTCACTCCACCGGGTTACCACCTTAATGTGTTTCCACTATCTTCCACTCTGCTCTCTCTCTCTCTACTCAGCCCAACGAGCTCCACCTGTCCCTGCTCTGCTCGGCTCTAATTACTCTGCCAGCTGCGCTGCATTACCCACTAACCTCTCCCATTTAAAGTCCCGTCTTTCAGCTCTCCTTTGTCAGATCGTCTGCAAAGCTCACACCCGGAACCTGTGTGCTTCGCGCTTCCTGGCTCACCCTTGTTTTTGTGACCCCGGACCTGCCTGATTCTTGGATACTCTTCTGCCCCAGGAAAACCAGACCTGCTTTCTGCCATTACGACTCCTGACTACTCTTCAACCCTTAACTCTGACCAGCCTTCTGCCTTGCTACTACGTATTTGGATTTCCCTTGAACTGTACTTCTGCCTTGTTTCATCCACGTTGTCTGTGTTTCCTCCCCCAGGACTTCTGGACCACCAACCACCAAGCGTCACTCGGACGCATCGCTGCCACTGGGGGGGCACAGACCCAGCACATTGGACGGGATAACCCCTGAACCTTCACTCACTCCTCTTCCACTTTTCCCTTAAGTTTGAATAAACTTTTTCTGGTGTGTATAATTGTGGTCCTCTTGTTCGTCTGTCTGAACCGTGACAGTACGATCTGACCATCATGGACTCAGCGCACACTTCCCCCGACATGGAAACCGAAGAACCTGAGCAACCACCGCCATGCTCGCCTGGAACACACTGAGAGAGAGCTAGAGCCGCATGGCGGCGACATCACCTCTGCTTCAGGTCGGGCCACCAACAGCATCAGCAGTTCCAGCAGCACCAGCAGCAGTCCCCGCAGCAGCAACAACAACTCGCCAGGATCATCCCAACTCCTCACCAACCTTACCCCAGCCAGTCTCAGCCACCAGCCTGCCTCCGAGTTACCTGCCCGGTCATTTCAGCCGCTGCCGGAACCCAAGATTGGAAACTCCCAGCGGTTCAACGGCGATTCTACCCAGGTCCGGCCATTCCCTGACTAGCTGCCGACTTCAGTTCTCCCTTGCAGCCAAGGACCTTCGCCACGGAGGGGCTAGGGTCGGGTATGCCATCACTCACCTGTCTGACGGGCCGAGCTCGACTCTGGGGAACAGCAGAGTTCGAACGTCAAACCCCCGCATGTGCAACCTTCGACCTGTTTGCTGAGGAGATGCTGAAGGTGTTTGACCTGGATTCACCAACCGCAGAGGCGTCTCGTGAACTGTTCAGTTTTCGACAAGGCAGACGTACAGTCGCCAGACCATTCCATCGACTTCCGAACCCTGGCAAGACGAAGTTCTTGGAACACACCATCGTTGGTGGACGCGTTCTTCCATAGCTTGGCTGACTATATCAGAGGCCGAGTTGGTCTCCCATGAACTGCCTTCCACTCTTGATGAAGCCATCGCACTGACTGTCCGGATCGACAGAAGGATACAGACGTCGTCGTGAGAGGGGGCGCCGGTCCACCGACTACCGGCATTCGGAGAGATCCGACTGGGCTCTTTCCTGCTCAGCTACTGCCACTCACCCAAGTCAGCTTGATCAGTCTGAGCCTATGGAGATGGGCGAGCCTCTCCACTCCTGCAGAGCGCCAGCCGCCTACCTCAAACCTCTGCCTCTATTGTGGAGGTGATGGACATCGTGTGGTAACCTGCCCTTAAAAGCGAAGCTCACCGGGCACAGGGGAGTCGTTGAGCTCAACGACCATCCAGTCCTCCGACCGCAAACCCTTGCTGCAAGTTCACCTCCGCCTCTCTGACTCTACTCACACCCTGGCTGCTCTGGTGGATTCTGGCGCAGCACCCAACATAATGGACATCAAGCTGGCACGCCAACTGGGACTGGAGAACCTCCGTTTGACACCTCCTATTCCTGCCCGGGCACTGGACGGACACTTACTCGGATCGGTCACTCATGTCACGGCCCCGGTCTTGATGGGTCTGTCCGAAAGCCATCAAGAAACTATCCAGTTTCACCTGCTCCCCTCTCCCAGGCCAACCCCTCATCCTGGGTTACCCATGGCTCCTTGGCCGGCACAACCCTCAGCTCGACTGGGTGACCGGGGTGATCGGGGAGTGGAGAGGACTGCCACCGAACCTGCCTGCTTGCTGCCGCACCACCCCCTCGGCCAGTACCTACTAACTCTCGCCCCTGACCTCTCCCATGTCCCAGAGAATGCTCCATGGTCTCAGAGAAGTGTTTAACAAAGCAAGAGCCACATCTCTGCCCTCACCGACCGTGACGACTGTGCCATCGACCTCCTCCCTGGAACAGCCCTCCAAGGGGCCGTCTTTATTCGATTGTCTGCTCCTGAAAGAAGGGGTCCATGGAGGACTACATCAACTGACTCTCTGTCCACAGGATTGATCGTTCAGTCTTCATCTCCCGGCTGGTGCTGGCTTCTTCTTTGTGGGAAGAGGATCGGATCTCTTCGCCCCTACGCATCGACTACAGGGGACTCAGCGACATCACAGTGAAACCGTTACCCTCTCCCTCTGCTCACCTCTGCTTTTGAGTTGCTCCAGGAGCCACTGTTTCTTTACCGTTGGATCTCAGAAACGCTTACCACCCAGTGCGGATCCGGGGAGGGAGATGAATGGAAGACCGCATTCAATACACCAACAGGCCCCTCGAGTATCTGGTTATGCCTTTTGGCCTCACTAATGCTCCTGCTGTGTTCCAGGCTCTAGTGAATGATGTACTGCGGGACATGTTAAACAAGTTTGTCTTCAGTTTACCTGGATGACATCTTAATCTACTCCAGAAACCTGTCTGAACATTCCCGCCATGTCCAGCAAGTCCTTCATCGTCTTCTGGAGAATTCCCTACGCCAAGGCAGAGAAATGTGAGTTTCACGTCAAGACAGTGGCCTTCCTGGGGTACATAGTGGCAGAGGGGAAGTATCCAAAATGGATCCTGCCAAAGTATCAGCAGTCACGTCATGGCCAGTTCCGGAGAACAGAAAGAAGCTGCAACAGTTTCTGGGGTTTGCTAACTTCTACTTAGAAAGTTTATCCGGAACTACAGTACCGTTGCTGCCCCTCTCACTGCTCTAACCAGCACCAAGCAACCCTTCACCTGGACCCCAGCAGCCGACAAGGCCCTTCAGTACCCTCAAGGTAAGGTTCACCTCCGCTCCCATCCTCCAGATGCCCCCTGACGTGGACCGGCAATTCATTGTGGAGTTGGACGCTCGGATGTGGGAGTTGGTGCTCTGTGATTTCTCAGTGGGCTGCGGAGGATAGGAAGCTCCATCCCTGTGCCTTTTTCTCACGTCGGTTGTCCCCCTCTGAGTGCAATTACGACATAGGAACCGAGCTGCTGGCTGTGAAGCTTGCCTTGAGGAGTGGCGTCACTGGCTGGAGGGGTCCACCATTCCATTTCTCGTTTGGACCGATCATAAGAACTTGGAGTACATCCGCTACGGCCAAACGGTTGAACTCAGGCAGTCCGCTGGGCCCTGTTCTTACACCAGGTTTAATTTCACTCTGTCATACCCGGCCTGGATCACGCAACACCAAGCCAGACGCCCTCTCCCGTCAATTCCAGAAGGATGACAACCCCTCCAAGGATCCTGTGTCGATTCTGCAAGTCCCTGCATCGTAGCAGCTCTGACCTGGGCTGTTGAGGAACAGGGTGCTGGAAGCTCTCCGTAACCAGCCCGGTCCCAGCACTTGCCCAGCTGACCGCCTTTTGTCCCCCGAAAATCGGTCCCAGGTCGTTCAGTGGGGACATGACTCCCGCCTAGCTTGTCACCCTGGCTCCACCCGCACTTACAACCTGCTCGCCCAGAGGTTCTGGTGGCCCGCTCTGAGAGAGGAGTACGGAATTCGAAGTCCAAGCCTGCCCCATCTGCAACCAACACAAGTCGTCCTGCCAGCCCCCAGCCGGTTGCTGCAGCCCCTGCCTGTGCCCAGACGTCCCTGGTCTCACATCGTCCCTTGACTTTGTCACGGGGCTGCCCCCTTCAAGGGGCAAGACCGTCATTCTCTCACCATAGTTGACCGATTCAGCAAGATGGCACACTGCTTCCCCTCCCCAAGCTCCCAACCAAAGGAGACCGCCCAGGTGGTCCTGGAACACGTCTTCCGGATCCACGGACTGCCAAAGGATGTGTTTCTGACCGTGGGCCCACAATTCTCCTCCGCTTTTGGAAGGAGTTCTGTCACCTGCTGGGGGCCACAGTCAGTCTGACTTCCGGATTCCATCCCCAATCAATGGGCAGTCAGAGCGGGCAAATCAGGAGCTCGAGAAGGCACTCGATGCATGACTTCACGCAACCCCCACTCTGGTGCGCAGCAATTGACATGGGTGGAGTACGCACACAATTCTCTGACCTGCTCTGCCATCGGTATGTCCCCTTTCCAATGTGTTTATGGATACCAGCCTCCTCCTGTTTGCCAGTCAGGAAGGGGAGGTTACTTGCCCATCTGCCCCTTTGCGTTTGCCCGTCGATGTCGCGCACCTGGTCACAGGCCCGAGCCACACTTCTCAGATCCGTTGCCAGCTACACTACCGGGGCCAACCGTCGGAGAATCCCTGCTCCCACCTACCATGTTGGTCAAAGGTGTGGTTGTCGTCAAGAAACCTGCCACTCAGGGTGGATTACGCAGAAAGTTGGCACCTCTGGTTCATTGGCCCATTCCCTATCATAAGAGTGATTAGCCCAACCTGCTGTCCGGCTCCAACTGCCTAATTCCATGAGGGTGCACCCCACTTTCCATGTGTCTAAAGATTAAGCCCATTCATGAGAGTCCGCTGGTCCCTGCTGCGCCTTGTCCTCCTCCTCCACGGCTCAAGTCGATGGTGGTCTGGATTACACCGTCCGCCGCCTGCTTCCGGGTCCAGACGGAGGGGTAGGGTCTCTCAGTACCTCATTGACTGGGAGGGGCTAGGACCTGAGGAAAGGACCTGGGTGCCAGCTAGTCGGATTGTGGATAGACTCTCATCACCGCCTTCACCAGCGACATCCTGATCAACCTGCAATCCGTAGGGCCGCCCTAGAGGGATCCCCCTAACCCCGTCCTGCCCGCTCGGCCTTCCTGTCCCTGTGCCTGATCCTGTCTCGACCTGTCCCATCTCCCGACCACGGCCCTCCGGCTTCCTCCGAGGATGAGGGCGTTCGCTCGGACCGTTCGGAGGAGTTCTAGCCCTCTTCCGGCTCCCCTCCTCCCGCCCGGGGCGTGGTGTTGCTCTTGGACTTCTGGGGCCGTCCCTTGGGGGTTCTGTCATGAGCCCTCTCACTCCACCGGGTTACCACCTTAATGTGTTTCCACCCTATCTTCCACTCTGCTCATCTCTCTCTCTCTACTCAGCCTAACGAGCTCCACCTGTCCCTGCTCTGCTCGGCTCTAATTCTCTGCGCTGCGCTGCATTACCCACTAACCTCTCCCAGTATTTAAAGTCCCGTCTTTCAGCTCTCCCCCCTTTGTCAGATCGTCTGCAAAGCTCACACCGGAACCTGTGTGCTCGCTTCTGGCTCACCCTTGTTTTTGTGACCCCGGACCTGCCTGATTCTTGGATACTCTTCTGCCCCAGGAAAACCAGACCTGCTTTCTGCCATTACACTCCTGACTATTCTTCAACCCGGTAACTCCTGACCAGCCTTCTGCCTTGCTACTACGTATTTGGATTTCCCTTGAACTGTACTTCCGCCTTGTTTCATCCGCCCGTTGTGTCTGTGTTTCCTCCCCCAGGACTCTGGACCACCAACCACCGAAGCGTCATCGGACGAGTCGCTGCCACTCGGGGGGCACAGACCCAGCACATTGGACGGATAACCCCTTGGAACCTTCACTCACCTCCCTACTTCTCCCTTTTCCCTTAAGTTTGAATAAACTTTCTGGTGTGACGCAATTGTGGTCCTCTTGTCGTCTGTCTGAACCGTGACAAAGATAGGATCAGTATTATTGGGAGATCTCTCAGTACTCACCTCCTGGCTTCTCCCCACCCTCAATATTTACATTTTACATTTACATTTTCGTCATTTAGCAGACGCTCTTATCCAGAGCGACTTACGAATTGGTGCATTCACCTTATGATAGCCAGTGGGACAACCACTTTACAATATATATATATATTTTTTTTTTGGGGGGGGTGGGGTAAGGGGGTGTAGAAGGATTACTTTATCCTATCCCAGGTATTCCTTAAAGAGGTGCTTTTGCTATTGTCTGTCTCCCCCCTCCCTCTCCCCACGTTCATTATCTCCCCCTCTCTCTCTCTCTCTTCCTGCCTCCCTCTCTCCATCTCCCTTCTCACTCACTCTCTCCTCGGTTAGTGATGAGGAAGGCATCAGAGGGGAGAGATGTGCTTTTGAGGCACGTTTGTGTGTGTACGCGGAAGAGAGAGGGGGGATAAACCTCTGCAGTGAGGTGAGCTCAGTGACGATCACAGACCCACACAGTCTTACCATCTCATACAGTAGTACTGTAGCATTTCAGCTGTATGTGTGTGTGTGTGTGTGTGTATGTTTATGTGTGTGTGTGTGTGTGTGTGTATGGCAGTGGTAGAGAAAGGCAACTTTCAACAGATACAGTGAGGGAAAAAAGTATTTGATACCCTGCTGATTTTTGTTGTTTTCCCACTGACAAAGAAATTATCAGTCTATAATTTTAATGGTAGGTTTATTTGAACAGTGAGAGACAGAATAACAACAAAAAAATCAATTTTAATGAGGGAAATAAGTATTTGACCCCCTCTCAATCAGAAAGAAATTTCTGGCTCCCGGTGTCTTTTATACAGGTAACGAGCTGAGATTAGGAGCACACTCTTTAAAGGGAGTGCTCCTAATCTCACTTATTACTGTATAAGACACCTGTCCACAACAATCAATCAATCAGATTGCCAAACTCCCCACCATGGCCAAGACCAAAGAGCTCTCCAAGGATGTCAGGGACAAGATTGTAGACCTACACAAGGCTGGAATGGGCTACAAGACCATCGCCAAGCAGCTTGGTGAGAAGGTGACAACAGTTGGAGTGCAATTATTCTCAAATGCAGGAAGAAACACAAAAATAACTGTCAATCT
>NW_025538314.1:0-20608 GCF_020615455.1 Coregonus clupeaformis | reverse complement strand
GGCACAATGTTGACACAACGGTACACAGTACTGTTTGCTTTTTGGCTAGCACAACGCGCTGACACAACTTACACAGTACTGTTTGCCTTTTGCCAGCACAACGCGACACAACTTGGGGACACAGCACTGCTTGCCTTTGGCCAGCACAATGCGTAGACACAACTTACACTACTGTTTGCCTTTGCTAGCACAATGCGTGGGACAAACTTACACAGTACTGTTTGCCTTTGGCTAGCACAATGCGGAGACACAACTTCACACAGTACTGTTTGCCTTTGGCTAGCACAATGCTGCTGACACAACTCACAGCACTGTGCCTTTACAGCACAACATGCGTAGACACAACTTACACAGCACTGGTTTGCCTTTTGGCTAGCACAATGCGTAGACACAACTTCCACAGTACTGTTTGCCTTTTGGCTAGCACAATGCGTAGACACAACTTACACAGTACTGTTTGCCTTTTGGCTAGCACAATGCGTAGACACAACTTACACAGTACTGTTTGTTGGTCGAGGTCGGATACCTTAAAGCCAACCCAGTTCCAAACAACAGAGGACGCCCCCTTTTCTCGAACCAATTCTTCCTCATCCTGCAAATCAACCTGTTTCTAGTAAAATAAACAATTTGAACTAGCCCAATAGGCTGTATCACTCGACAGAAATTTTGAACGGAAAACCCCCCGCCTTATTTCATACATTAACTTATCATGATATGGCAAAATCGAAATCATGGCACAACGTCATACCGGTATTCACATTCATAGACCGCCCCCCCTACATACTAGCATGGTGAATAAAACCAGACGCCTGTAAAGGAGGTTAGCATGTCAATCAGGACTTGAAGCTTCCCCAACCTGTGAACAGGATAGATAACTTGTTATCCCCCTAATGGTTAACTGGGGAAGATTCATTTGATCCTAGATCTGTAGTTAATAGTAACCAACACTACTACTGTTACACCAAGATACCTATTGTTATTTTGGGTGTTATTTTGAAAACTGTCAATCACTTAAGGGTGTGTGTCTTGGGACAGCAGTGACGAGCTATACATCACAAGTTGGACAAGGACAGATGGAATAAGGTCAGGGAGGTTTGCGTCGCCCCTTTTCTTCCCTGTAGGAATTACAGAACACTTTAGAACAAAAGGCGCTAAGAACTAACGGGTTCTTCGCGTCCCTATAGGGAGAAACCTTTGAAGAACCTTTGGTTGCAGGTAGAATTATTTTCTCCAGGTAGAACCCTTTCTACAGGGGCTCACTGAACAAAAAGGCTCTCCTATGGGAACAGCCGAAGAACCCTTTTGAACCCCTTTTTTCTAAGAGTGTAGCGAGGACAGAGATAGCCATCACTCAATCACTTCAGAGCGTTGTAGAGTGGAGTCACATACTGACTAGGATATTGGTGGAAAGAAGATGAAGACATTATCATAATTAAGTTTATCTTTGTTTCTCATCTAAACCAACCAATCAACTGTTATTTGTAAATCACTGATCAAAGCAAACTAAAAGAGTTTTCGACTATCTGTTTGTTTGGCCTTGTTTTCACAATGGATGGAAGCGAATGTTGATGAAACATTAGTATTCAGGTAATACTTGCTCCCATCGTACTCCCCAACCGTCAAGCTCATCTCTGAATCATCTCACCCACACAAACATCCATTTTATACAGGCCGCTTTTAGAACTTCTGAAATGTGGTATTTTCATGTATACAACTTGACTGACTCCAAACACTCACTCTCACTCACTCACCCCTGTCTTTTCACTCCTGCTTTATCTTAGACTTGGGCATAGATCCTGTGAATGGGTAATAATTACAGGACATTGATATGCACCATTGGTTCTTTCCTCTGCAAATGCCTTCACATACAGTGCCTTTCAAAAGTATTCATCTCCCTGGCATGTTTCCTATTTTGTTTCCTATTTTGTTGTCATTACAACCTGTAATTTAAATGGATTTTTATTTGGATTTCATGTAAATGGACATACACAATATAGTCCCAATGGTGAAGCGTGAAATGAAATAAATAACTTGTTTCAAAAATTAATAATGGAAAAAGTGGTGCATGCCCAGATTCACCCCTTTGCAATGAAGCCCCTAAATAAGATCTGGTCACCAATTACCTAGAAGTCACATAATTACAGTGGGGGAAAAAGTATTTAGTCAGCCACCAATAGTGGCAAGTCCCCCACTTAAAAAGATGAGAGAGGCCTGTACTTTTCATCATAGGTAACGCAACTAATGACAGACAAATGAGAGAAAAAACAGAAAATCACATTGTAGGATTTTTAATGAATTTATTTGCAAATTATGGTGGAAAGTAAGTATTTGGTCAATAACAAAAGTTTTATTGTTATATACCTTTGTTGGCAATGGCACATCAAACGCTTTCTGTAAGCTCTTCACAAGGCTTTCACACACTGTTGCTGGTATTTGGCCCATTCCTCCATGCAGATCTCCCCTAGAGCAGTGATGTTTTGGGGCTGTCGCTAAAGGCAACACGTGACTTTCAACTCCCTCCAAAGATTTTCTATGAGGTTGAGATCGGAGACTGGCTAGGCCACCCAGGACCTGAAATGCTTCTTACGAGCCACCTTCGCTGCCCGGGCGGTGTGTTTGGGATCATGTCATGCTGAAAGACCCACCACGCTTCATCTTCAATGCCCTGCTGATGGAAGGAGGTTTTCACCAAAATCTCACGATACATGGCCCCATTCATTCTTCCTTTACACGGATCGGTCGCCCCGGTCCCTTTGCAGAAAAACGCCCAAAGCATGATGTTTCCACCCCCATGCTCCACAGTAGGTATGGTGTTCTTTGGATGCTCGGGTTCTATGGCATCTTTTCCTCCAAACACGACGAGTTGAGTTTTTACCAAAAAGTTCTATTTTGCCTTCATCTGACCATATGACATTCCCCAATCCTCTTCTGGATCATCCAAATGCACTCTAGCAAACTTTGGACGGGCCTGGACATGTACTGGCTTAAGCAGGGGGGACAGACCTGGCACTGCAGGATTTGAGTCCTGGCGGAGTGTTATGATGGTAGGCTTTGCTACTTTGGTCCCAGCTTTGCAGGTCATCCAATCCCCTGTAGGTTCTGGGATTTTTGCTCACTGCTCTTGTGATCATTTGACCCCCACGGGGTGAGATCTTGCGTGAGCCCCGGATCGAGGGAGATTATCAGTGGTCTTGTATGTCTTCCATTTCCCTAATAATTGCTCCCACAGTTGATTTCTTCAAACCAAGCTGCTTACCTATTGCAGATTCAGCCTTCCGCAGCCTGGGTGCAGGTACAACTTTGTTTCGGGGTGTCCTTTGACAGCTCTTTGGTCTTGGCACAAAGTGGAGTTTGGAGTGTGACTGTTTGAGGTTGTGGGACAGGTGTCTTTTATACTGATAACAAGTTCAAACACGTGCCATTATACAGGTAAGGAGTGGAGACAGAGGAGCCTCTAAAGAAGAAGTTACAGGTCTGTGAGAGCCAGAAATTTTGCTTGTTTGTAGGTGACCAAACACTTATTTTCCACCAGTAATTTGCAAATAAATTCATTAAAAATCCTACAATGTGATTTTCTGGATTTTGTTTTCTCAATATGTTGTCATAGTTGACGTGTACATGATGAAAATTACGGCTTTCTCATCTTTTTAAGTGGGAGAACTTGCACAATTGGGTGGCTGACTAAATAATTTTTTTCCCCCACTGTAGTTAAATAAAGTCCACCTGTGTGCAATCGCCTGTCACATGATCTGGTTACATGATCTCAGTATATATTCACCTGTTCTGAAAGGCCCTAGAGTCTGCAACACCACTAAGGGCACCACCAAGCAAGCGCACCGTGAAGACCAAGGAGCTCTCAAACAGGTCAGGGACAAAGTTGTGAGAAGTACAGATCAGGGTTAGGTTATATAAAATATCAGAAACTTTGAACATCCCATGGAGCACCATTTAAATCCATTATTAAAAAATGCAAAAGAATATGGCATCACAACAAACCTGCCAAGAGAAGGCCGCCCACCAAAACTCACGGACCAGGCAAGGAGGGCATTAATCAGAGAGGCAAACAAAGAGACTAAAGATAACCCTGAAGGAGCTGCAAAGCTCACAGCGGAGATTGGAGTATCTGGTCCATACGACCACTAGGCATACACTCCCACAGAGCTGGGCTTTATGGAAGAGTGGCCAGAAAAAAAGCCATTGCTTAAAGAAAAAATAAGCAAACACGTTTGGTGTTCGCCAAAAGGCAAGTGGGAGACTACCCAAACATATGGAAGAAGGTACTCTGGTCAGATGAGACTAAAATTTAGTTTTTGGCCATCAAGGAAAATGCTATGTCGCAAACCCAACACCTCTCATCACCCGAGAACACCATCCCCAGAGTGAAGCATGGTGGTGAGCATCATGCTGTGGGGATGTTTTTCATCGGCAGGGACTGGGAAACTGGTCAGAATTGAAGGAATGATGGATGGCGCTAAATACAGGGAAATTCTTGAGGGAAACCTGTTTCAGTCTTCCAGAGATTTGAGACTGGGACGGAGGTTCACCTTCCAGCGGGACAATGACCCTAAGCATACTGCTAAAGCAACACTTGAGTGGGAAACATTTAAATGTCTTGGAATGGCCTAGTCAAAGCCCAGACCTCAATCCAGTTGAGAATCTGTGGTATGACATAAATGATCAAATGATACAAACCCCCAAAATCCATTTTAATTCCAGGTTGTAAGGCAACAAAATAGGAAAAATGCTGAGGGGGTGAATACTTTTGCAAGCCACTGTAATATATCCCTTAATATTTAAAGTGTGGATAACTTCATAGGATTATAATGGATGGCCTTGATAAAAGCTCCCACAGTAATTATGCATCATTTGAGCTGTGCTCATCTAACTAGAGTGGCTCTTACTCATCAGTAGCTACATTAGACTGCCCGCTCTCAGAAAAACACACCTCAACCTTCATCACAATACAAGCCCACCTCTATCTATCTAGATCTCAATCGGGCTCATCACTTTGCCAACCTACATGGATCTCTTTGAAATGTCTGGCGCCTGTATTCTGTTATAGACGGTCAGTTATTATTGATGATGACACCATATGCATAGCCTCCCAGTGGCGCAGTGGTCCTAAGGCACGCATCGCAGTGCTAGCTGTACCACTAGAGATCCTGGTTCGAATCCAGGCTCGGCCGTGACCGGAGACCCATGGGGCGGCGACAATTGGCCCTCACGCGCCCATGGAAGGGGAGGGAATGGCCGGCGGGGATGTAGCTCAGTTGGTAGAGCATGGTGTTTGCAACGCCAGGGTTGTGGGTTCAATTCCCACGGGGGGTATGAAAAATAAAAAAATAATGTATGCACTAACTGTAAGTTGCTCTGGATATGGTCCTAGACAAGTGGCATGTAGGCTACTTCATTCAACGCATTATTAGCATGTGCAATGGTCAGGGTGCAGAGCAAAAAAGCAAAGATCAAGCAGTTGATTGTAGGTTTAATGATCTCTGCCTCAATGCATAGACCTATGTAATGTAACCAACTGGGGTTTGAACTTGGGCCTCCTGGGAGCCACAAGACTGTTTTAACTCGCTGAGCTAAAGCGAAGGCATTAGCTCAGGGAGCTAATTCAGGTCTCAGGGAAGGTTACTCATGTGATGGTTCTGAACCACCTCCGTTCTACAAATACATTCAGTACATCCTCCACAAGAAATGTAAGTTGAAGTAGGAACTGAATAAGGGAGACAGTCGTGATACTGAAACCATCCCTTAAACCAACCCCTACAATTTCATGCATTGTCACCGTGGTTCTGTCTCTGAGTCATGTCTTTGGCAGCCCTGCATATATCCATACACGGAGGTCATTTATCATAACACATAGTATCTACAGGTTTTCATTCTACTGTGACTGTGCTGCCGTGATTCATATTCAGATGCTTGTTTTCCTCCACAGCCACAGATAAATCCCAGACTCAAATTAGATCAGCCATGAATTATTCAGCTGATACCTATTGCCTCTCATTTTGGGCTCTCTTCTTATTTTGAAAACTGTCAATCACTTAAGGGGGTGTGTCTTGGGACAGCAGTGATGTGCTATTCATCACTAGGTGGACAAGGACAGATGGAATAAGGTCAGAGGTTTGCTTTCGCCTTTTCTCCCCGCAGTAGGAATTACAGAACACTTTTAGAAAAAAGGTGCTATCTAGAACCTTAAAGGGTTCTTTGGCTGTCCCTATAGGAGAACCCTTTAAAGAACCCTTTTTGGTTGCAGGTAGAATCCTTTTGGTTCCAGGTAGAACCATTTTGGGTTCCATGTAGAACCCTTTCTACAGAGGGTTCTACCTGGAACCAAAAAGGGTTCTCCTATGGGAACAGCCGAAGAACCCTTTTTGAACCCTTTTTTCTAAGAGTGTAGCGAGGCAGAGATAGCCATCACTCAATCACTTCAGAGTGTCGTAGAGTGGAGTCACATACTGACTAGGATATTGGTGAAGGAAGATGACGACATTATCATAATTAAGTTTATCTTTGTTTCACATCTAAATCAACCAATCAACTGTTATTTGTAAATCACTGATCAAACAAACTAAAAGAGTTTTCGACTATCTGTTTGTTTGGCCTTGTTTTCACAATGGATGGAAGCGAATGTTGATGAAACATTAGTATTCAGGTAATACTTGCTCCCATCGTACCCCAACCTGTCAAGCTCATCTCTGAATCATCTCACTCACACACAAACATCAATTTTTACAGGCCGTTTTAGAACTTCTGAAATGTGGTATTTTCATGTATACAATTTGACTGACCCAAACACTCACTCGTTCACTCACTCAATCTCTGTCTTTTCACTCCCGTTTCTATCTTAGACTTGGGTATAGATCATTTGAATGCGAGAGCTATAATTACAGGACATTGATATGCACTATTGGTTCTTTCCTTACAAATGCTTCTTCACATACAGTGCCTTTCAAAAGTATTCATCTCCCTTGGCATGTTTCCTATTTTGTTTCCTATTTTGTTGCATTACAACCTGTAATTTAAATGGATTTTTATTTGGATTTCATGTAATGGACATACACAACATAGTCCCAATTGTGAAGTGAAATGAAATAAATAACTTGTTTCAAAAAATTCGAAAAATAAATAATGGAAAAAGTGGTGCATGCATATGTATTCACCCCCTTTGCTATGAAGCCCCTAAATAAGATCTGGTGCAACCAATTACCTTCAGAAGTCACATAAATAGTTAAATAAAGTCCACCTGTGCGCAATCTAAGAAACTTTGAACATCCCACGGAGCACCATTTAAATCCATTATTAAAAATGCAAAGAATATGGCACCACAACAAACCTGCCAAGAGAAGGTCCGCCCACCAAAACTCACGGACCAGGCAAGGAGTGCTTATCAGAGAGGCAACAAAGAGACCAAAGATAACCCTGAAGGAGCTGCAAAGCTCCACAGCGGAGATTGGAGTATCTGTCCATAGGACCATTTAAGCCGTACACTCCACAGAGCTGGGCTTTACGGAAGAGTGGCCAGAAAAAAACATTACTTAAAGAAAATAAGCAAACACATTTGGTGTTCGCCAAAGGCATGTGGGAGACTCCCCAAACATATGGAAGAAGGTACTCTGGTCAGATGAAACTAAAATTGAGCTTTTGGCCATCAAGGAAAACGCTATGTCTGGCGCAACCTCAACACTTCATCACCCGAGAACACCATCCCCACAGTGAAGCATGGTGGTGGCAGCATCATGCTGTGGGGATGTTTTTCATTCGGCAGGGACTGGGAAACTGGTCAGAATTGAAGGAATGATGGATGGCGCTAAATACAGGGAAATTCTTGAGGGAAACCTGTTTCAGTCTTCCAGAGATTTGAGACTGGGACGGAGGTTCACCTTCCAGCAGGACAATGACCCTAAGCGATACTGCTAAATCAACACTTGAGTGGTTTAACAGGAAACATTTAAATGTCTTGGAATGGCCTAGTCAAAGCCCAGACTTCAATCCAATTGAGAATCTGTGGTATGACATAAATGATCAAATGATCAAATGATACAAACCCCCAAAAATCTATTTTAATTCCAGGTTGTAAGGCAACAAAATAGGAAAAATGCCAAGGGGGGTGAATACTTTGCAAGCCACTGTAATATCTCCCGAGTGCTACAGTGGTCTCAAGGCACTCTATCGCAGTGCTAGCTCTGCCACTAGAGATCCTGGTTCGAGTCCAGGCTCTGTCGCAGCCGGCCGCGACCGGGAGACCCATGGGCGGCGCACAATGGTCCAGCGTCGTCCAAGGTAGGGGAGGGTTTGGCCGGCAGGGATGTGGGTTTGTTTCCCACGGGGGGCCAGTATGACCAAAAACAAACAAAAAAACATGTATGCACTCACTAACTGTAAGTCGCTCTGGATAAGAGCGTCTGCTAAATGACTAACATGTAAAAATGTAATACATCCCTTAATATTTAAAGTGTGGATAACTTCATAGGATTATAATGGATGGCCTTGATAAAAGCTCTCACAGTAATTATGCATCATTTGAGCTGTGCTCATCTAACTAGAGTGGCTCTTACTCATCAGTAGCTACATTAGACTGCCCGCTCTCAGAAAACACACCTCAACCTTCATCACAATACAAGCCACCTCTATCTATCTAGATCTCCAATCGGGCTCATCACTTTGCCAACCTACACGGATCTCTTTGAAATGTCTGGCGCCTGTATTCTGTTATAGACGGTCAGTTATTATTGATGATGACACCATATTGTCCTAGACAAGTGGCATGTAGGCTATTTCATTCAACGCATTATTAGCATGTGCAATGGTCAGGGTGCAGAGCAAAACAGCAAAGATCAAGCAGTTGATTGTAGGTTTAATAATCTCTGCCTCAATGCATAGACCTATGTAATGTAACCAACTGGGGTTTGAACTTGGGCCTCCTGGGAGCCACAAGACTGTGTTAACTCGCTGAGCTAAAGCGAAGGCATTAGCTCGGGGAGCTAATACAAGTATTCAGGTCTCAGGGAAGGTTACTCATGTGAGTGTGGTTCTGAACCACCTCCGTTCTACAAATACATTCAGTACATCCTCCACAAGAAATGTAAGTTGAAGTAGGAACTGAATCAGGGAGACAGTCGTGATACTGAAACCATCCCTTAAACCAACCCTACAATTTCATGCATTGTCACTGTGGTTCTGTCTCTGAGTCATGTCTTTGGCAGCCCTGCATATATCCATACACGGAAGTCATTTATCATAACACAGAGTATCTACAGGTTTTCATTCTACCGTGACTGTGCTGCCGTGATTCATATTCAGATGCTTGTTTTCCTCCACAGCCACAGATAAATCCCAGACTCAAATTAGATCAGCCATGAATTATTCAGCTGATACCTATTGCCTCTCATTTTGGGCTCTCTTCTTATTTTGAAAACTGTCAATCACTTAAGGGGGTGTGTCTTGGGACAGCAGTGATGTGCTATACATCACTAGGTGGACAAGGACAGATGGAATAAGGTCAGAGGTTTGCTTTCGCCCCTTTCTCCCCGCAGTAGGAATTACAGAACACTTTTAGAAAAAAAGGTGCTATCTAGAACCTTAAAGGGTTCTTCGGCTGTCCCTATAGGAGAACCCTTTGAATAACCCTTTTTGGTTGCAGGTAGAATCCTTTTGGTTCCATGTAGAACCCTTTTGGGTTCCAGGTAGAACCCTTTCTACAGAGGGTTCTACCTGGAACCAAAAAGGGTTCTCCTATGGGAACAGCCGAAGAACCCTTTTTGAACCCTTTTTTCTAAGAGTGTAGCGAGGCAGAGATAGCCATCACTCAATCACTTCAGAGTGTCGTAGAGTGGAGTCACATACTGACTAGGATATTGGTGAAGGAAGATGAAGACATTATCATAATTAAGTTTATCTTTGTTTGACATCTAAATCAACCAATCAACTGTTATTTGTAAATCACTGATCAAACAAACTAAAAGAGTTTTCGACTATCTGTTTGTTTGGCCTTGTTTTCACAATGGATGGAAGCGAATGTTGATGAAACATTAGTATTCAGGTAATACTTGCTCCCATCGTACCCCAACCTGTCAAGCTCATCTCTGAATCATCTCACTCACACAAACATCAATTTTTAGAGGCCGTTTTAGAACTTCTGAAATGTGGTATTTTCATGTATACAATTTGACTGACCCAAACACTCACTCGTTCACTCACTCAATCTCTGTCTTTTCACTCCCGTTTCTATCTTAGACTTGGGTATAGATCATTTGAATGCGAGAGCTATAATTACAGGACATTGATTTGCACCATTGGTTCTTTCCCTTACAAATGCTTCTTCACATACAGTGCCTTTCAAAAGTATTCATCTCCTTGGCATGTTTCCTATTTTGTTTCCTATTTTGTTGTCATTACAACCTGTAATTTAAATGGATTTTTATTTGGATTTCATGTAATGGACATACACAACATAGTCCCAATTGGTGAAGTGAAATGAAATAAATAACTTGTTTCAGAAAATTCTAAAAAATAAATAATGGAAAAGTGGTGCATGCATATGTATTCACCCCCTTTTGCTATGAAGCCCTAAATAAGATCTGGTGCAACCAATTACCTTCAGAAGTCACATAATTAGTTAAATAAAGTCCACCTGTGTGCAATCTAAGTGTCACATGATCTGTCACATGATCTCAGTATATATACACCTGTTCTGAAAGGCCCCAGAATCTGCAACACCACTAAGCAAGGGGCACCACCAAGCAAGCTGCACCGTGAAGACTAAGGAGCTCTCCAAACAGGTCAGGGACAAAGTTGTGAAGAAGTACAGATCAGGGTTGGGTTATATAAAAATATCAGAAACTTTGAACATCCCACGGAGCACCATTTAAATCCATTATTAAAAAATGCAAAGAATATGGCACCACAACAAACCTGCCAAGAGAAGGCCGCCCACCAAAACTCACGGACCAGGCAAGGAGGGCATTAATCAGAGAGGCAACAAAGAGACCAAAGATAACCCTGAAGGATCTGCAAAGCTCCACAACGGAGATTGGAGTATCTGTCCATACGACCACTTTAAGCCGTACACTCCACAGAGCTGGGCTTTATGGAAGAGTGGCCAGAAAAAAGCCATTGCTTAAAGAAAAAAATAAGCAAACACGTTTGGTGTTCGCCAAAAGGCATGTGGGAGACTACCCAAACATATGGAAGAAGGTACTCTGGTCAGATGAGACTAAAATTGATATTTTTGGCCATCAAGGAAAATGCTATGTCTGGCGCAAACCCAACACTTCTCATCACCCTGAGAACACCATCCCCACAGTGAAGCATGGTGGTGGCAGCATCATGCTGTGGGGATGTTTTTCATCGGCAGGGACTGGGAAACTGGTCAGAATTGAAGGAATGATGGATGGCGCTAAATACAGGGAAATTCTTGAGGGAAACCTGTTTCAGTCTTCCAGAGATTTGAGACTGGGACGGAGGTTCACCTTCCAGTAGGACAATGACCCTAAGCATACTGCTAAAGCAACACTTGAGTGGGAAACATTTAAATGTCTTGGAATGGCCTAGTCAAAGCCCAGACCTCAATCCAATTGAGAATCTGTGGTATGACATAAATGATCAAATGATACAAACCCCCCCAAAATCCATTTTAATTCCAGGTTGTAAGGCAACAAAATAGGAAAAATGCCAAGGGGGGTGAATACTTTTGCAAGCCACTATAATATATCCCTTAATATTTAAAGTGTGGATAACTTCATGGGGATTATAATGGATGGCCTTGATAAAAGCTCTCACAGTAATTATGCATCATTTGAGCTGTGCTCATCTAACTAGAGTGGCTCTTACTCATCAGTAGCTACATTAGACTGCCCGCTCTCAGAAAACACACCTCAACCTTCATCACAATACAAGCCACCTCTATCTATCTAGATCTCCAATCGGGCTCATCACTTTGCGAACCTATATGGATCTCTTTGAAATGTCTGGCGCCTGTATTCTGTTATAGACGGTCAGTTATTATTGATGATGACACCATATGGTCCTAGACAAGTGGCATGTAGGCTACTTCATTCAACGCATTATTAGCATGTGCAATGGTCAGGGTGCAGAGCAAAACAGCAAAGATCAAGCAGTTGATTGTAGGTTTAATAATCTCTGCCTCAATGCATAGACCTATGTAATGTAACCAACTGGGGTTTGAACTTGGGCCTCCTGGGAGCCACAAGACTGTGTTAACTCGCTGAGCTAAAGTGAAGGCATTAGCTCAGGGAGCTAATGCAAGTATTCAGGTCTCAGGGAAGGTTACTCATGTGAGTGTGGTTCTGAACCACCTCCGTTCTACAAATACATTCAGTACATCCTCCACAAGAAATGTAAGTTGAAGTAGGAACTGAATCAGGGAGACAGTCGTGATACTGAAACCATCCCTTAAACCAACCCCTACAATTTCATGCATTGTCACTGTGGTTCTGTCTCTGAGTCATGTCTTTGGCAGCCCTGCATATATCCATACACGGAAGTCATTTATCATAACACAGAGTATCTACAGGTTTTCATTCTACTGTGACTGTGCTGCCGTGATTCATATTCAGATGCTTGTTTTCCTCCACAGCCACAGATAAATCCCAGACTCAAATTAGATCAGCCATGAATTATTCAGCTGATACCTATTGCCTCTCATTTTGGGCTCTCTTCTTATTTTGAAAACTGTCAATCACTTAAGGGGGTGTGTCTTGGGACAGCAGTGATGTGCTATACATCACAAGGTGGACAAGGACAGATGGAATAAGGTCAGAGGTTTGCTTTCGCCCCTTTCTCCCCGCAGTAGGAATTACAGAACACTTTTAGAAAAAAAGGTGCTATCTAGAACCTTAAAGGGTTCTTCGGCTGTCCCTATAGGAGAACCCTTTGAAGAACCCTTTTTGGTTGCAGGTAGAATCCTTTTGGTTCCAGGTAGAACCCTTTTGGGTTCCAGGTAGAACCCTTTCTACAGAGGGTTCTACCTGGAACCAAAAAGGGTTCTCCTATGGGAACAGCCGAAGAACCCTTTTTGAACCCTTTTTTCTAAGAGTGTAGCGAGGCAGAGATAGCCATCACTTCAGAGTGTCGTAGAGTGGAGTCACATACTGACTAGGATATTGGTGAAGGAAGATGAAGACATTATCATAATTAAGTTTATCTTTGTTTGACATCTAAATCAACCAATCAACTGTTATTTGTAAATCACTGATCAAACAAACTAAAAGAGTTTTCGACTATCTGTTTGGCCTTGTTTTCACAATGGATGGAAGCGAATGTTGATGAAACATTAGTATTCAGGTAATACTTGCTCCCATCGTACCCCAACCTGTCAAGCTCATCTCTGAATCATCTCACTCACACAAACATCCATTTTTAGAGGCCAGTTTTAGAACTTCTGAAATGTGGCATTTTTCATGTATACAATTTGACTGACCCAAACACTCACTCGTTCACTCACTCAATCTCTGTCTTTTCACTCCCGTTTCTATCTTAGACTTGGGTATAGATCATTTGAATGCGAGAGCTATAATTACAGGACATTGATTTGCACCATTGGTTCTTTCCTTACAAATGCTTCTTCACATACAGTGCCTTTCAAAAGTATTCATCTCCTTGGCATGTTTCCTATTTTGTTTCCTATTTTGTTGCATTACAACCTGTAATTTAAATGGATTTTTATTTGGATTTCATGTAATGGACATACACAACATAGTCCCAATTGGTGAAGTGAAATGAAATAAATAACTTGTTTCAGAACATTCTAAAAAATAAATAATGGAAAAGTGGTGCATGCATATGTATTCACCCCCTTTGCTATGAAGCCCCTAAATAAGATCTGGTGCAACCAATTACCTTCAGAAGTCACATAATTAGTTAAATAAAGTCCACCTGTGTGCAATCTAAGTGTCACATGATCTGTCACATGATCTCAGTATATATACACCTGTTCTGAAAGGCCCCAGAATCTGCAACACCACTAAGCAAGGGGCACCACCAAGCAAGCGGCACCGTGAAGACCAAGGAGCTCTCCAAACAGGTCAGGGACAAAGTTGTGAAGAAGTACAGATCAGGGTTGGGTTATATAAAAATATCAGAAACTTTGAACATCCCACGGAGCACCATTTAAATCCATTATTAAAAAATGCAAAGAATATGGCACCACAACAAACCTGCCAAGAGAAGGCCGCCCACCAAAACTCACGGACCAGGCAAGGAGGGCATTAATCAGAGAGGCAACAAAGAGACCAAAGATAACCCTGAAGGATCTGCAAAGCTCCACAACGGAGATTGGAGTATCTGTCCATACGACCACTTTAAGCCGTACACTCCACAGAGCTGGGCTTTATGGAAGAGTGGCCAGAAAAAAGCCATTGCTTAAAGAAAAAAATAAGCAAACACGTTTGGTGTTCGCCAAAAGGCATGTGGGAGACTACCCAAACATATGGAAGAAGGTACTCTGGTCAGATGAGACTAAAATTGATATTTTTGGCCATCAAGGAAAATGCTATGTCTGGCGCAAACCCAACACTTCTCATCACCCTGAGAACACCATCCCACAGTGAAGCATGGTGGTGGCAGCATCATGCTGTGGGGATGTTTTTCATCGGCAGGGACTGGGAAACTGGTCAGAATTGAAGGAATGATGGATGGCGCTAAATACAGGGAAATTCTTGAGGGAAACCTGTTTCAGTCTTCCAGAGATTTGAGACTGGGACGGAGGTTCACCTTCCAGTAGGACAATGACCCTAAGCATACTGCTAAAGCAACACTTGAGTGGGGAAACATTTAAATGTCTTGAATGGCCTAGTCAAGCCCAGACCTCAATCCAATTGAGAATCTGTGGTATGACATAAATGATCAAATGATACAAACCCCCCCAAAATCCATTTTAATTCCAGGTTGTAAGGCAACAAAATAGGAAAAATGCCAAGGGGGGTGAATACTTTTGCAAGCCACTATAATATATCCCTTAATATTTAAAGTGTGGATAACTTCATAGGATTATAATGGATGGCCTTGATAAAAGCTCTCACAGTAATTATGCATCATTTGAGCTGTGCTCATCTAACTAGAGTGGCTCTTACTCATCAGTAGCTACATTAGACTGCCCGCTCTCAGAAAACACACCTCAACCTTCATCACAATACAAGCCACCTCTATCTATCTAGATCTCCAATCGGGCTCATCACTTTGCGAACCTATATGGATCTCTTTGAAATGTCTGGCGCCTGTATTCTGTTATAGACGGTCAGTTATTATTGATGATGACACCATATGGTCCTAGACAAGTGGCATGTAGGCTACTTCATTCAACGCATTATTAGCATGTGCAATGGTCAGGGTGCAGAGCAAAACAGCAAAGATCAAGCAGTTGATTGTAGGTTTAATAATCTCTGCCTCAATGCATAGACCTATGTAATGTAACCAACTGGGGTTTGAACTTGGGCCTCCTGGGAGCCACAAGACTGTGCTAACTCGCTGAGCTAAAGTGAAGGCATTAGCTCAGGAGCTAATGCAAGTATTCAGGTCTCAGGGAAGGTTACTCATGTGAGTGTGGTTCTGAACCACCTCCGTTCTACAAATACATTCAGTACATCCTCCACAAGAAATGTAAGTTGAAGTAGGAACTGAATCAGGGAGACAGTCGTGATACTGAAACCATCCCCTTAAACCAACCCCCTACAATTTCATGCATTGTCACTGTGGTTCTGTCTCTGAGTCATGTCTTTGGCAGCCCTGCATATATCCATACACGGAAGTCATTTATCATAACACAGAGTATCTACAGGTTTTCATTCTACTGTGACTGTGCTGCCGTGATTCATATTCAGATGCTTGTTTTCCTCCACAGCCACAGATAAATCCCAGACTCAAATTAGATCAGCCATGAATTATTCAGCTGATACCTATTGCCTCATTTTGGGCTCTCTTCTTATTTTGGAAAACTGTCAATCACTTAAGGGGGTGTGTCTTGGGACAGCAGTGATGTGCTATACATCACAAGGTGGACAAGGACAGATGGAATAAGGTCAGAGGTTTGCTTACGCCCTTTCTCCCGCAGTAGGAATTACAGAACACTTTTTAGAAAAAGGTGCTATCTAGAACCTTAAAGGGTTCTTGGCTGTCCCTATAGGAGAACCCTTTGAAGAACTCCTTTTTGGTTGCAGGTAGAATCCTTTTGGTTCCAGGTAGAACCCTTTTTGGGTTCCAGGTAGAAACCCCTTTCTACAGAGGGTTCTATTTGGAACCAAAAAGGGTTCTCCTATGGGAACAGCCAGAAGAACCCTTTTTGAACCCTTTTTCTAAGAGTGTAGCGAGGCAGAGATAGCCATCACTTCAGAGTGTCGTAGAGGGGAGTCACATACTGACTAGGATATTGGTGAAGGAAGATGAAGACATTATCATAATTAAGTTTATCTTTGTTTGACATCTAAATCAACCAATCAACTGTTATTTGTAAATCATGATCAAACAAACTAAAAGAGTTTTCGACTATCTGTTTGGCCTTGTTTTCACAATGGATGGAAGCGAATGTTGATGAAACATTAGTATTCAGGTAATACTTGCTCCCATCGTAATTCAACCTGTCAAGCTCATCTCTGAATCATCTCACTCCACACAAACATCCATTTTTAGAGGCCGTTTTAGAACTTCTGAAATGTGGTATTTTCATGTATACAATTTGACTGACCCAAACACTCACTCGTTCACTCACTCAATCTCTGTCTTTTCACTCCGCTTTCTATCTTAGACTTGGGTATAGATCATTTGAATGCGAGCTATAATTACAGGACATTGATTTGCACCATTGGTTCTTTCCTTACAAATGCTTCTTCACATACAGTGCCTTTCAAAAGTATTCATCTCCCTTGGCATGTTTCCTATTTTGTTTCCTATTTTGTTGCATTACAACCTGTAATTTAAATGGATTTTTATTTGGATTTCATGTAATGGACATACACAACATAGTCCCAATTGGTGAAGTGAAATGAAATAAATAACTTGTTTCAGAACATTCTAAAAATAAATAATGGAAAAGTGGTGCATGCATATGTATTCACCCCTTTTGCTATGAAGCCCCTAAATAAGATCTGGTGCAACCAATTACCTTCAGAAGTCACATAATTAGTTAAATAAAGTCCACCTGTGTGCAATCTAAGTGTCACATGATCTGTCACATGATCTCAGTATATATACACCTGTTCTGAAAGAACCCAGAATCTGCAACACCACTAAGCAAGGGGCACCACCAAGCAAGCGGCACCGTGAAGACCAAGGAGCTCTCCAAACAGGTCAGGGACAAAGTTGTGGAGAAGTACAGATCAGGGTTGGGTTATATAAAAATATCAGAAACTTTGAACATCCCACTGAGCACCATTTAAATCCATTATTAAAAATGCAAAGAATATGGCACCACAACAAACCTGCCAAGAGAAGGCCGCCCACCAAAACTCACGGACCAGGCAAGGAGGGCATTAATCAGAGAGGCAACAAAGAGACCAAAGATAACCCTGAAGGATCTGCAAAGCTCCACAGCGGAGATTGGAGTATCTGTCCATACGACCATTTTAAGCCGTACACTCCACAGAGCTGGGCTTTATGGAAGAGTGGCCAGAAAAAAAGCCATTGCTTAAAGAAAAAAATAGCAAACACGTTTGGTGTTCGCCAAAAGGTATGTGGGAGACTACCCAAACATATGGAAGAAGGTACTCTGGTCAGATGAGACTAAAATTGATATTTTTGGCCATCAAGGAAAATGCTATGTCTGGCGCAAACCCAACATTCCATCACCCTGAGAAACACCATCCCCACAGTGAAGCATGGTGGTGGCAGCATCATGCTGTGGGGGATGTTTTTCATCGGCAGGGACTGGGAAACTGGTCAGAATTGAAGGAATGATGGATGGCGCTAAATACAGGGAAATTCTTGAGGGAAACCTGTTTCCAGTCTTCCAGAGATTTGAGACTGGGACGGAGGTTCACCTTCCAGCAGGACAATGACCCCTAAGCATACTGCTAAAGCAACACTTGAGTGGGAAACATTTAAATGTCTTGGAATGGCCTAGTCAAAGCCCAGACCTCAATCCAGTTGAGAATCTGTGGTATGACATAAATGATCAAATGATACAAACCCCCCAAAAATCCATTTTAATTCCAGGTTGTAAGGCAACAAAATAGGAAAAATGCCAAGGGGGGTGAATACTTTTGCAAGCCACTGTAATATATCCCTTAATATTTAAAGTGTGGATAACTTCATAGGATTATAATGGATGGCCTTGATAAAAGCTCTCACAGTAATTATGCATCATTTGAGCTGTGCTCATCTAACTAGAGTGGCTCTTACTCATCAGTAGCTACATTAGACTGCTGCTCTCAGAAAACAAACCTCAACCTTCATCACAATACAAGCCACCTCTATCTATCTAGATCTCCAATCGGGCTCATCACTTGCCAACCTACATGGATCTCTTTGAAATGTCTCGCGCCTGTATTCTGTTATAGACGGTCAGTTATTATTGATGATGACACCATATGGTCCTAGACAAGTGGCATGTAGGCTACTTCATTCAACACATTATTAGCATGTGCAATGGTCAGGGTGCAGAGCAAAACAGCAAAGATCAAGCTGTTGATTGTAGGTTTAATAATCTCTGCCTCAATGCATAGACCTATGTAATGTAACCAACTGGGGTTTGAACTTGGGCCTCCTGGGAGCCACAAGACTGTGTTAACTCGCTGAGCTAAAGCGAAGGCATTAGCTCGGGGAGCTAATGCAAGTATTCAGGTCTCAGGGAAGGTTACTCATGTGAGTGTGGTTCTGAACCACCTCCGTTCTACAAATACATTCAGTACATCCTCCACAAGAAATGTAAGTTGAAGTAGGAACTGAATCAGGGAGACAGTCGTGATACTGAAACCATCCCTTAAACCAACCCCTACAATTTCATGCATTGTCACTGTGGTTCTGTCTCTGAGTCATGTCTTTGGCAGCCTTGCATACAGTGGGGGAAAAAGTATTTAGTCATCCACCAATTGTGCAAGTTCTCCCACATAAAAAGATGAGAGAGGCCTGTAATTTTCATCATAGGTACACGTCAACTATGACAGACAAAATGAGAAAAGAAAATCTAGAAAATCACATTGTAGGATTTTTTATGAATTTATTTGCAAATTATGGTGGAAAATAAGTATTTGGTCAATAACAAAAGTTTCTCAATACTTTGTTATATACCCTTTGTTGGCAATGACACAGGTCAAACGTTTTCTGTAAGTCTTCACAAGGTTTTCACACACTGTTGCTGGTATTTTGGCCCATTCCTCCATGCAGATCTCCTCTAGAGCAGTGATGTTTTGGGGCTGTCGCTGGGCAACACGGACTTTCAACTCCCTCCAAAGATTTTCTATGGGGTTGAGATCTGAGACTGGCTAGGCCACTCCAGGACCTTGAAATGCTTCTTACGAAGCCACTCCTTCGTTGCCCGGGCGGTGTGTTTGGGATCATTGTCATGCTGGAAAGACCCAGCTACGTTTCATCTTCAATGCCCTTGCTAGTTTTCACTCAAAATCTCACGATACATGGCCCCATTCATTCTTTCCTTTACACGGATCAGTCGTCCTGGTCCCTTTGCAGAAAAACAGCCCCAAAGCATGATGTTTCCACCCCCATGCTTCACAGTAGGTATGGTGTTCTTTGGATGCAACTCAGCATTCTTTGTCCTCCAAACACGACGAGTTGAGTTTTTACCAAAAAGTTCTATTTGCTTCATCTGACCACATGACATTCTCCCAATCCTCTTCTGGATCATCCAAATGCACTCAAGCAAACTTCAGACGGGCCTGGACATATACTGGCTTAAGCAGGGGGACACGTCTGGCACTGCAGGATTTTAGTCCTTGGGCGTAGTGTGTTACTGATGGTAGGCTTTGTTACTTTGGTCCCAGCTCTCTGCAGGTCATTCACTAGGTCCTCGCTGTGGTTCTGGGATTTTTGCTCACTGTTCTTGTGATCATTTTGACCCCACAGGGTGAGATCTTGCGTGGAGCCCCAGATCGAGGGAGATTATCAGTGGTCTTGTATGTCTTCCATTTCCTAATAATTGCTCCCACAGTTGATTTCTTCAAACCAAGCTGCTTACCTATTGCAGATTCAGTCTTCCCAGCCTGGTGCAGGTCTACACCATTTTGTTTCTGGTGTCCTTTGACAGCTCTTTGGTCTTGGCCATAGTGTAGTTTGGAATGTGACTGTTTGAGGTTGTGGACAGGTGTCTTTTATACTGATAACAAGTTCAAACAGGTGCCATTAATACAGGTAACGAGTGGAGGACAGAGGAGCCTCTTAAAGAAGAAGTTACAGGTCTGTGAGAGCCAGAAATCTTGCTTGTTTGTAGGTGACCAAATACTTATTTTTCCACCATAATTTGCAAATAAATTCATAAAAAAATCCTACAATGTGATTTTCTGGAAAAAAATTCTCATTTTGTCTGTCATAGTTGGCGTGTACCTATGATTAAAATTACAGGCCTCTCCCATCTTTTTAAGTGGGAGAACTTGCATAATGGTGGCTGACTAAATACTTTTTTTTCCCCACTGTATATCCA
>NW_025538313.1:0-20627 GCF_020615455.1 Coregonus clupeaformis | reverse complement strand
GACAGTTGTTAATGAGTAGTATACTATTGGATGGAACAATTCATTGAATGATTTCAATGACCTCTGAAATCTGTCCTGGCTTTATAGTGTGACCTGATCACCCACTTTTTGTAAATTCTAGAGGCTTGCTGGATTGGGGGTTAGATATAATAAGGATAATTGTGAAGATGTTTATAATTTGGAAAAAATCCTATATATTAGTACCAAACAGGACAAGGATGAAGTGAGAGAGTTAGTCCTGAAGGAGAGGTATTCCTTGAATTGTAACGATCCCGGCGGTCTGAGTCGGGTCCTGTCTGGTGACGAGTGTTTCTGGTCGTAGCTCCTGTTTCCCGAGGGTTCGGGAACGCCTCCGGGAGCGCTCTTGTTTCCGCACCTGCTTCCCATCAGCAATCGCACACCTGGGCCTAATCATCACCCTTCTTCAGGGTCTGGCCCAACATCCAGTTCCCTGCCGGATCGTTAGCCATGAACAGTATGTTTTGCCGGCGTATCAGCCTCAGTACTAGAGTTAGTGTTTGTTGTTTTGTTGCACCCTGTTGACCTGCCTGGTACTTACCTCCGTTTTTGTTCTCCCCACAGTCACTCGCCGGAACCTCTACCCAACCTCTGCCTGATGGTCGGCGCTGCCAGCCATCATCGGATCAACCACTGGACCTCTACAACTCCTCCACTCGCGCTCTGCTCCCTGGATTATTTCCCTTCACCCTTGGTTCAGTAAATAAACACTCACCTTTTGACACCACTTCCACCTTGTCCTGGTCTGCTTCTGGGTTCTGCTTAGTAAACCGTGACAGAACGATCCGCGCCAGTAATGAACCCAGCGGACCTGGACTCTGTTCGCCATGCTATTACCCAGCAGGAGAAGATGTTGGGGCCATCATAGCACGGTACTACAGGAGATCGCGTTGTCAGTTCGAACCTTTCTACCGGTTTGACGGAGGTCCAGAACCAACGCAAGTGGCCGGTGGAGGATCCACTACCGGTTTCATCCATCTCGCCTGCCGCTTCCTGAAGCTGTGGCCATCCTGAGCCCAAGGTTCCGACGCGGATAAATATGAGGGGGAGCTGGGAAGATGCCGTTCCTTCTTATGCAGTGTGGACTAGTGTTCGATCTACAGCCCTACTTTATGCCACAGACAAGCTAGGATAGCCTTTGTGATTTGAGTTGCTGCGTGGTCGCGCGCTGAGTGGGCTTCAGCCGTTTGGGGAACGACAGGATCCCTGCATGGCTTCATACCAGGGGTTCACGGCGAGATGAGAAGCTCTTCGACCATTCCGTCCGAGGGAGGGACGCAGCTAGGCGCCTGTTTTCGCTTCGCCAAGGAACTCGCAGCGTGGCCGACTTCGTGATTGAGTTCAAGACGTTGGCTGTGGAGAGGTGGGTGAACGAGGAGTCTCTGCAAGCGGCCTTTACCAGGGTCTGTCGGAGCAGCTCAAGGATGAGTTGATCTCCTATCCGAGCCTAGTGACCTGGACAGCTTGGTAGCCTTGTCCATTCGGGTGGATAATCGAGTCCGAGAGCGAAGAGGGAGAAGCAATGGGGTCCGTCCAATCGATCAGTTTCTCAGTTCCGTCGGGTCGGGTGGTGGACCAGAACACATCGATCATTCTCCACCACAGTGGATTAGTGGAGAGGTCCTCTCTCCCGATCCCGGAACCCATGCAAGTGGGGCGGCACGGGTTAACCAAGGAGGAGCGTCAACATAGACGTAGGACCAACTGCTGCCTCTACTGTGGTAGCTCGGGACATTACATCTCCACTTGTTCCCGGCGGTCGCGGCACTGCCCGGCTCGCTAAAGTTGGGAGGACTTTTGGCGAAGACAGTTTCAACCTCTCAGTACCTCTGTCAGACCCCGCTTCCCGGCTACCCCCTTGTGAACAGGAATCAGAGCTTAGCGCTTAACGCTTTTATCGATTCAGGTGCCGATGGAAGCTTTCTTGATGCCGAGTTGGTGGAACAGCTGGGGCTTTCAAGGAGCAATTGCCGGAAGCCATTGAAGCGACCACTCTGAACGGCAGTAGTCTGGCGACGTATCACGATGAGGACTGAACCGGTTAAGATGCGGTTGTCAGGGAATCATTCTGAGATGATTTCATTTTTTCATTCTGCCGTCTTCCCATGTTCCTCTGGTCCTTGGATACCCCTGGCTGAAGGAACACAATCCCACGTTCGATTGGGTGACGGGCAAGGTAACGAGTTGGAGCCTGGATTGTCATGCTAACTGTCTCAAGATTGCCTGCCCCCATTCAGTTCCCAGTCAGGTGATTGAGGCTAAACCTCCAGATTTGTCCCTGGTTCCCGAGACATATCACGATTTGGGGGAGGTTTTCAGTAAGCAGAAGTTCTGTCACTCCTTCCCCACCGACCATATGATTGTGCCATCAACCTGGTCCCTGGAGCTGTCTACCCCAAGGGAAGGTTATACAGTATCTCCCGACCTGAACGTGAGGCGTTGGAGACCTACATCAAGGAGTCCCTAGCTGCTGGTCGGTCCTCGTCACACCCCCTGGGGCAGGATTCTTCTTTGTGGGTAAGAAGGATGGCTCTCTTCGACCATGTATTGACTATCGGGGTTGAATGACATCACGGTCAAGAACAAGTATCCCCTGCCCTTGATGAGTTCTGCCTTCGACTCCTTACAGGGTGCTACGGTGTTCACCAAGTTAGACCTACGCAATGCGTATCACCTGGTCCGGATCAGAGAGGGGACGAGTGGTTGACGGGTTTCAATACACCGATGGGGCACTTCGAGTATCAGGTGATGCCGTTTGGACTGACCAATGCTCCAGCGGTATTCCAGAGTATGGTGAACGACGTCCTGAGAGATATGATCGGTCCTTCGTGTTTGTTTACCTGGATGACATTCTGATCTTTCTCGAAGGAACCTTCCGACCACGTCCAGCATGTCCGGCAGGTTCTGCAGCGATTGTTGGAGAATCGCCTGTTCGTGAAGGCCGAGAAGTGCGAGTTTCACGCCCACACAACATCCTTTCTCGGGTCACATCATCTCCAGGGGAGAGATTAGGATGGACCAGGAGAAGGTTAGAGCGGTTCTGGAATGGGCCCAGCCCGGTACGAGATTGCAGCTCCAGAGATTTTTTGGGGTTTGCGAATTTCTACCGCAGATTCATCCGGGGATTACAGCCGTGTGGCCGCTCCATTAACTGCCTTGACTTCCAGCATCAGGACCTTCAAGTGGAATCCGGAGGCGGATCGAGCGTTCTGGATTTGAAGAGGCGATTCACCAACGCACCGATTCTCTCTCAACCGGACACGCCCGTCAGTTCGTTGTTGAAGTGGACGCGTCTGATGTGGGAGTTGGCGCCATCCTGTCGCAGCGATGCTCCACGGACAGTAAACTCCATCCCTGCGCCTACTACTCGTCGCCTTTCACCTGCGGAGAGGAATTACGATGTGGGTAACCGGGAGCTTCTCGCGGTGAAACTTGCCTTGGAGGAGTGGCGCCACTGGTTGGAGGGGGGCGGAGCAACCGTTTATTGTCTGGACGGACCACAAGAATCTTGCTTACGTGCAATCGGGAAACGCCTCAACTCCCGTCAGGCCAGGTGGGCGTTGTTTTTCGACCGATTCAAGTTTGTCCTGACGTTCCGACCTGGGTCTAAGAACGGCAAGGCGGACGCCTTTGTCCCGGATGTTCTCCAAGACGGAGGAGAGTGGGTCCAAGACCGAGACTATTCTCCCCCGGGAACTGCGTCGTGGGGAGCAGTCATGTGGAAGATTGAGGAGGAGGTGCTGGCGGCCCTTCGGACTCAGCCCGGTCCCGGTAACGGTCCACCCGGCTCGGTTGTTTGTGCCTGAGTCGGTTCGGCCCTGCTGTTCTCAAGTGGTCCCACGCCAGTAAGATGGCTTGTCACCCTGGCGTGGCTCGGACTATGGCGTTTCTTCGCAGACGTTTTTGGTGGCCTGCCATGGCCGAGGATACTCGGGGTTTTGTTGCTGCCTGTCCAGTGTGTGCGCAGAATAAGAGTACCAATCGGCCCAGCTCTGGACTACTTCACCCCCTTCCTATTCCCCGGCGTCCATGGTCGCATCTGGCCCTGGACTTCGTACGGGGTTGCCCGCTTCTGAGGGGAACACGGTTCGTTCTGACTATCGTGGACAGATTCAGCAAGTTCGCCCACTTTGTGCCGATTGCCAAGCTTCCCTCTGCCTCGAGACGTCCGAGATCCTGGTTAGGGAGGTTTTCAGGGTCCACGGTTTGCCCAGTGATATCGTTTCCGACCGTGGCCCTCAGTTTACCTCTGCTGTCTGGAAGTCCTTCTGTTCGGCCATTGGAGCTACAGTCAGTCTCACATCTGGTTTTCACCCCCAATCCAATGGTCAGGCGGAGAGAGCCAACCAGAAGATGGAATCCACGCTACGCTGTCTGGTCTCTTCCAACCCCACCTCCTGGGCCTCTCAGTTGCCTTGGGTTGAGTATGCCCACAATACTCTCCCCTACATCTGCCACTGGGATGTCTCCTTCCAGTGCCTGTATGGCTACCAACCTCCCCTGTTCCTTCTCAGGAGAAGGAGCTCTCAGTGCCTTCTGTTCAGGCCCACATTCGTCGTTGCCACCGGACCTGGCATCGGGCCAGAAAGGCACTCCTTAGAGGTTCGGACCGGTATCAGCTCCAGGCGAATCGTCGCCGGATCCCCGCTCCCACCTATACCATCGGAGATAGGGTTTGGTTGGCCACACGGGATCTTCCGTTACGGACTGAGTCTAGGAAGTTGTTACCGAAGTTCATTGGTCCGGTTTGTGGTGGAGAAGGTGATCAATCCAGTGGCAGTTCGACTCAAACTACCGAGGACGCTCAGAGTCCATCCCACCTTTCATGTCTCCTGCCTCAAGCCTGTCCTCCTCAGTCCTCTGTTGCCTCCTCCGCCTCCTCCTCCTCCTCCTTCGGATGATCGGAGGTGGTCCTGCCTACACGGTGCGGCGCATCATGGATTCCCGACGGCGGGGCCGGGGTTTCCAGCATCTCGTGGACTGGGAGGGGTATGGTCCTGAGGAGAGGAGTTGGGTTCCGCGCGACAGGTCCTAGATCCGGATCTCATCAGGGACTTCTACCGCCTCCATCCTGGCGCTCCGGGGAGTCCGCCCGGTGGCGTCTCGTCGGAGGGGGGACTGTACGATCCCGGCGGTCTGAGTCGGGTCCTGTCTGGTGACGAAGTGTTTCTGGTCGTAGCTCCTGTTTCCCGAGGGTTCGGGAACGCTCCGGGAGCGCTCTTGTTTCCGCACCTGCTTCCCATCAGCAATCGGCACACCTGGGCCTAATCATCACCCTTCTTAGGGTCTGGCCCAACATCCAGTTCCCTGCCGGATCGTTAGCCATGAACAGTATGTTTTGCCGGCGTATTAGCCTCAGTACTAGAGTTAGTGTTTGTTGTTTTGTTGCACCCTGTTGACCTGCCTGGTACTTACCTCCGTTTTTGTTCTCCCCACAGTCACTCGCCCGAACCTCTACCCAACCTCTGCCTGATGGTCGGCGGCTGCCGAGCCATCATCGGATCAACCACTGGACCCTCTACAACTCCTCCACGCCGCTCTGTTCCCTGGATTATTTCCCTTCACCCTTGGTTCAGTAAATAAACACTCACCTTTTGACACCACTTACCTTGTCCTGGTCTGCTTCTGGGTTCTGGCTTAGTAAACCGTGACATGAATAGTGTTATGGGATACAGTTGAGTAAAGATATGCTCAAGGGTTGTCATTTTAAGTTTAGTTATTATTTTTGGTTTGATAGGCAATATTGTTGTTGTTTTGTTTTTTGAACACATGAATCACGATGTGATGCATGTGTCCAAGGGGGGAAGTTGGGCTTACAGAAGTTTTAATATTTTATAATGGTTTTGTGGGGAAATATGCAAGGTGTATTAAGGATATGAGCAGTAGTAATAATGTGTTATGGGTTAGGTTAAATCTTTTTAGTTTTTGTGATAGGAGGCATGGTGTAGAGGGGGTCTGTCTATGAAATGAGTGGACTACAACAAGCTGGAAGCAGGTGCACTTCATAATCTCAAGGCTTCTCTTGACGGATGAGAGGACATGAGTAGCATACTCTGTCTCACCTAACCTAACAATATTCTTAAGATTTTATTTTCATGGGTGAAGATAACTCTGCCCAACTGAGTAGGAGAATCTGAGTATTTTCTGTGCCCTGGAGACTATGTGATGGCAAAAGACTACAGAAGAAAGAGCTGGAAAGACCCTATGTGTAGGGGACCGTACCAGGTGTTGTTGGCTACCTCAATGATGGTAAAAGTTGGAGAGACCGATACTTAGATCCATGTTTCCCACTATAGGAGTGTTCCAACCCCAAGAGAGGAAGACGGCCCGCCATTGGGTTGCATTGTTGTCTTTTGTGTTTGTCTGTGCTTGTTTCTTTGCAGCAGTAACTCCGAGCTTCCCTATGGGTAGGCTGATAGAAGGACACTCTTTGCAGACCGATGTCGATTGAGAGGGACTCTGGCTGATCCGGAGACCCTAGTGACGGAGGAAGGTTAACAGCTAAAGTGACCATACACCGTTGTACAGGTTACACCAATGTCGGTACGGATAGAGGGGGCGGCGATCGGGTATCTTCTAAACCATTGTACCAGAGTGAGGGAACTGATGACTAAGAGACCACCGAGACTTTCAAGACCTCCCAAGACCTTCAAGACCGCCGAGAGATTCTAGACCACCGAGAGATTCCAGACATTCAAGATGCACCAGATATCTTCATCATTGATTTCTCTGCATGTGACTAGTTCCCTGAGAATAAGGGGAATGTGGTACTGATAATAGTAAAGAGCAGAAGAACAAGACATAGAAGGGATATGGACAGGATTAGAATGTATATTCTGCGCAGGCAGGAACCATAACTAAAATACAGAAGAGAGGGAATGGAAGGAGCCATTAAACAATGATTGGTATAGATAAGTACAATATATTTGCATTAAAATGAAATAAAAGAAAATAGTCTCATATGCACCACATCTCTGTTTTAAATAGTTAACAGTAGTTCAACATCTCCACAGTTACTAGGACTGTGTGCTAGGATTCAATCACAACTTTTGTAATATTTAGGAAATTCTAACTATAAACAATTTTATGATCAACCAGGATGAGGAGAAAAGTGTAAGCAATTGTTAGAATAGGAACAAGGAAAAGGGAAACACCAGAGTAATATCAAATAGACTATGAGGAAATATAGGAATGTTACAATAAAACAACTGGGTTATATAATTTGGGAGAATTCAAGGGAGAATGTGAAACTAGGGGCGTTTAAACAGATAGCCTTTGGAATATAGGGACCCCTCAGAGAAATGGGTATTAAGAATGAGTGATGAAACATAATGATTTGTCATATAGACAATGTTAATAGGGATGTTTTGGATTGGAAATTAACTCAACTAAACTGTTATGATCTGTCATTTCCTGAGGTTACTACAGATGGTGCTGTAATGCATAGCAGAGATAATTCGGTCCAGAACGGTTTAAACCTCAATAAAAACCAAAAACCCTCTACCCGGCTGAAGAGGAACAACAAAGGCGTTGAAGACGTTCCTGTCCGACACCACCTCTGCCAGGAGATCTGAATCCAGCATCAAATCAAAGCCATCAATGGCCTTCTCTTTTGTGCCTTTTCTCTCAAGAATGTGACAGGAGTCCATGTGGAGTGAGCAGGAAGAGAGAGGTCTATGCCAATGCAAAATTCTTCGTAGTTTGGGTATACTGGTTGGAAAATGGACAAAACAGAATGGGGGTAGAGGTGAGGTGGTTCAGGTGTGACATTGGAATTGGGATATTGCCATGGGCAATCCAAGATGAACTATGAAGCTATCTGAAGAACATAATGAAGACGCCAGAAGATTGAGTGCCGGTAGAGGAAGGGAGTGTTAGTTGAGGTAGTATGTTGATTAAGGAGGTATTATACACTACTAAGTTTATAGTAATTTAGACTAGGAATGCATTAAGATACTGATCTGTTGTAATTCTCGTTATGAGGAAGTTAATGCTAGAATTATGATAATATAAATATACATTCTGCCAGTGTCAATATGTGCCAGGGTGAGAGTTTTAACTTTAAATGAAGGAACCAAAGTGACTAACTAAGAATTGTCATTCTAACCCTCCCGTTGTCCTAGGGTCAAAATGACCCGCCACTGTGTTGAACCAACTTTCTTTAATTTTTATATTTTTGGGATCATTTGTGAGAAGGAGGCAGTGATACTTTCTTTAAATGCCTCCTTTAATTTGCAAATAAATTCATAAAGAATCCTACAATGTGATTTTCGGGATTTTTTCTCCTCAATTTGTCTGTCATAGTTGACGTGTACCTATGATGAAAATTACAGGTCTCTCTCATCTTTTTAAGTCAGAGAACTTGCACAATTGGTGGCTGACTAAATACTTTTTTCCCCACTGTATGTAGTTGCTCATACCGAGCGGGGGAATATGTCAATCTCCATACACAGTTTAAGGACAGGTGTAGTATTGTGAAAGTAGGGAATTACCAGAAATGGCAGTGCGACCCATATAAGGGTAGATACTGTCTGAAAGTCTGAATTACGCTAAAACAGGTTACAGACCTGACAAGTGAGATATCCTCTTCAACTGGGGACCCTATAGAGTAAACCTCTCTGAGGGAGGTAGTGAGACCGGGGCTGTGGTGAAGATAGTGCAAACTATAGACCTGAAGGAAGTAGTACAGGTGGAGACGGGGTATAGAAATCTTAACCTGTGGTTGGAATGGATTCAGTATACGGCAAGAACTATGTCTAAAGAGGACTGTTATGCTTGTGGGACAGCCAAACCAAGGTTAACAACTACTCCGTGCCCCCTTGACAGGCTTTAACTCTCTGTCAGGTTTATCCTCCATGATGAAATTGTTCAAGCCACCTGGGAATGTGGTGAAGGAGTCTTGTAGTAACTTGCACTATCTGTATCCCCCGATAACAAAGTCACCCCGACCTAGGTTGCCTCCGTTTGAAGTCTCAGGGGATTTTATTGTTTTTCTAGGACTAGTAAGATAGGATACAGGGTAGGACATCTTAGCTCCTGCTCCCACACAGAGAATGTCACTTTGTTGCAGCCAGAGGATTTTAGGAACAAAACCAGGCCCGTGCTGACATCTGATGGTTGTGTGGTGATAACAGATTGTGAACTCACCTACACATGCAAAAAATCAAACGTGTCAGAGACTGGTGAGTTGTCACGTAAAAAATGGGACCTCCTCCTGGGATCCTTTGATGAAAGGATATATATTGATGGGATAGGAGTACCTCGAGGGGTTCCAGAAGAATTCAAAGCTAGGAATCAGATCGCAGCTGGGTTTGAATCAAGTCTTTTCTGGTGGTCAACAATTAATAAAAACGCAGATTGGATAAATTATATTTACTATAACCAGCAAAGATTTATAAACCACACTCGTGATGCAATAAAGGGATTAGCTGAGCAGACAGTGGCAACTAGCTTAATGGCATGGCAGAATAGAATAGCTTTAGATATGCTTTTGGCTGAGCGGAGCGGAGTTTGTGTTCTGTTTGGATCTATGTGCTGTACTTTCATCTCCAACAATATAGCACCGGGCGGGTCCGTGACCAAAGCGCTTCAGGGACGCACCACACTGGCGAATCGAACTGGCTGAGAACTTGTTAGCTCCCTAAATGGTTGGTTTGATAACATATTTGGTAAATGGAAAACTATTGTTGTAACTATTCTGGGTGAAGTTATAGCTTCTATGGGTATACTTGTTCTTTATGGATGTTGTCTTATTCCCTGTGTCTCGAGGGTTGGTGAGAAAGGAGATGGAGGAGGCGGTTTCCCAACAGATGGTGAGATACGGCCCAATCCCGGACTCCGACCTAATTAATGAAGGATATGACCTACCAGGCTTGGTGGAGTGACACCCTAGAGGGTGTCCAAAGGGGGCCAAAATGTACTTCCTTTTTGTGTTTTATGCTTTATTAATCAAGTTAACCATTGTGAATGTTTGTCTTTCCTTATGTGAAGGTAAAGGATTCCTGGGTGGCTGGTAGCCAACTCAGTACATGTTAGGTGTAGGGAAGGAACAGAGGGATTTTATTTTTATATATTTACATTTTTATCATTTCTACTATATACGTGTATATGTGTTGATTTGTAATCACTTGCATTTAATTGGAGTGACACCATAAATGGTGTCAAAAGGGGAACTTCTAAAATGTTTGACATCTCGTATTTTGATTTGGGTTCACACCCAGTGGGTGTGAAAAGGGGGGATTGTGGGGATCTATTTTCTTGTAACTGGATGTGATGACTAGCTTAGAAAGAATGCATTACTGATTAAGCATAAAGGTTTGTACTCTACTGATAAAAATTGTTTCACATAACAAGCTGTGATTCATGTGAGGAGCTGATTTAGGGAGTAGGGGGAGATAAGAACTTGTATTTCTCACAGACACATACACACTGCCTCTTTGTTAAACCATCATACTCAAGGATGTGAACTGCAAAAGTGCTGACTTTCTGGAAAAGTTGCAAAACAACGAGACACCTAGCAACAGTGGAGCGCCAAGGGTCTGGGACCAGCCTGTGCGCCAACGATAGGTTGGGCAAGTCTAAACCACGCTCAGTCTCTACCCTGATAGGCCCAGCAGAGAGCGGGAACTAAAACTGTCAGGGTATTTACGGAATAATTTGTAATGAGGAAGTCAGTTCTCTGTCTGCCCTGCGTGGTATTTCAGTTGGCCTGTATACGAACCATCATACTTATCATACATACATTTTGCATATAATACATTTAGCTTGGATTGAATATCTCTTGATTATGTTCTCTTATTCCAATACCAGATTTGAATTACACAATTTCTAACAGCTGTGTGCCAAGCTTTAGGGCCATCATGTTGGTCTTGTGGAGAGCTGTGCCCAAGCATTAGGATCATCTGTGTCGAACAGAAGGTCTCCTTTTATATCCTTGTTAGCTTTTAGGATGAAGTCTGCCCTTAGAGTCTCTGGGGATTCTCTTAGCTATTTATTTTTCCTGACTCAATTGTAACATTTTCAGGATATGTGAAGGCAAGGTCTCTGAAACAATGATTAGAGAATGTATCCATCTTCATCTCCACGGTGACCTCTTTAAACAATGCACTCTGCTCTATAATGATGTGCATGTGCCTCTTGATGAAAGCACTTATTTAAATAATGCACCTAGAGATACAATGCATGAATAATACAAATAAAATCTAATTGTATTTGTCACATGCCGAATATAACAGTTTTAGACCTTACCGTGAAATGCTTACTTGCAAGCCCTTAACCAACAATGCAGTTCAAGAAATAGAGTTAAGAAAATATTTACTAAACTAAACTAAAACATTTAATAAAAGTAACACAATTTATTAAATGTGGGCATAGTGGTACCGAGAAAATGTGCGGGGTACAGGTTAGTCGAGGTAATTTGTACATGTGGTTGGGGTAAAGTGACTATGCACAGATAATAAACATCTAGTAGCATCAGTGTAAAAACAAAGTGGGGGAAAGGGGGTGTCAATGTAAATAGTCCGGGTGGCCATTTCGTTAATTGTTCAACATTCTTATGGCTTGGCTTTAAAAGCTGTTAATGAGCCTTTTGGACCTAGACTTGGCGCTCTGGTACCTCTTGCCGTGCGATAGCAGAGATAACTGTCTATGACTTGTGTTACTGGAGTCTTTGACAATTATTTGGGCCTTCCTCTGACACTGCATAGTATATAGGTCCTGGATGGCGAAAGCTTGGCCCCAGTGATGTACTGGGCCATACGCACTACTCTCTCTAGCGCCTTACGGTCGGATGCCGAGCAGTTGCCATATCAGGCGGTGATGCAACCGGTCAGGATGCGCTCGATGGTGCAGCTGTATAACTTTTTGAGGATCTGGCCAGTTTCCTGAGGGGTAAAAGGTGTTGTTGTGCCCTCTTCACGACTTTCTTGGTGCATTTTGGACCATGATAGTTTGTTGGTGATGTGGACACCAAGGAACTTGACACTCTCGACCCACTCCACTACAGCCCTGTCGATGTTAATGGGGGCGTGTTCGGCCCTCCTTTTCCTGTAGTCCACGATCAGTTCCTTTGTCTTGCTTACATTGAGGGAGAGTTTGTTCACCTGGCACCACACTGCCAGGTCTCTGACCTCCTCCTATAGGCTGTCTCATTGTTCTCGGTGATCAGGCCTACCACTGTTGTGTCGTCAGCAAACTTAATATTGGTGTTGGAGTTGTGCTTGGCCACGAGTCGTGGGTGAACAGGGGGGAGTACAGGAGGGGACTAAGCACACACCCCTGAGGGGTCCCTGTGTTGAGGATCAGCATGGCAGATGTGTTGTTTCTACCCTTACCACCTGGGAGGCCCGTCAGGAAGTCCAGGATCCAGTTGCAGAGGCAGGTGTTCAATCCCAGGGTCCTTATCTTAGTGATGAGCTTTGAGGGCACTATGGTGTTGAACGCTGAACTGTATTCAATGAACCGCATTCTCACATAGGTGTTCCTTTTGTCCAGGTGGGAAAGGGCATTCATTTACTATTTATATTTGACAACTTTTACTTTATACTCCATATGTTTTCCCTGACACCCAAAACTACTCTTTACATTTCGAATGCTTAGCAGGACAGGAAAATTGTCTAATTCACACACTTATCAAGAGAGAACATCCCTGGTCATCTCTACTGCCTCTGATCTAGCAGACTCATTAAACACATGCTTTGTTTGTAAATGATGTCTGAGTGTTGGAGTATGCCCCTGGCTATCCGTAACAGAGAAAATAAAGAAAATGGGGCCTCGACCTTCGCCTCTTCGAATCCATGCTGGAGTTGCAGCGATGGGACAAGACTGTTAACTACGGTTATGATGTCTTTTCATGGTGGTGTGGGAACAAGGTTAAATTGGTTAGAGAGGTGGCTCGTGGTGCCACAGAGTCTGGATTCTGGTATGTCGGGGGAGCTTGATGGTGTTTATCTTGGAATGATTGATGGACATGAATACAGACTTGGGGTACAGGGCAATAGCGTCAAAGAAGGGTGTGCCCACTGATGGTTACCATATGTTGTTGAGGAAACGTGTAACTGAAAGTATATAAACTGAGAGGTTTTCTTTGTTCAGTGAGTTCGACTGGCAAGAGGTGAAGCATGTGCCTTTTTGTTAGACCGAACCACGGCACCGTTGATATTAAATATTTGTTTGAACTCTCCATCTAAGTGTTAAATATCTTCTTGCATCATGAATTACTTGATACCCTAGAAACTCATCATAACAACTACCAATTGGATATCACGAAATTGGGGGAGAAAAGGGGGTAATAAAAAAAAAATATATATATATATATATATATATTTGGTGTAATGATATTCTATGTACAATACTTTCTGCGGTCAACAGGACAGAGCTAGCCCGTCCCCCTCCACCCTGCCAGAGTCCCCTGGTCACAACTCTCCCGGTAGAGCCTTACTGCTGGGTCTGAAGAGGGTGTCTGTGTGGCTGGTCGAAACACCAGGGCAGAGTGGAACTTCGAGAGGGGGACACGAGGAGGAGGGAGATGGAGATTTGATTTCATCAAGTAAGAACAATGTTGTATGTGGATTAGACTACAATCTGCTTCTGAAACTTCTGTTAATTGATTGATAAACAATATACACTCAGTGGCCAGTTTATTAGGTACATCCATCTTGTACCGGATTGGACCCGCCTTTGCCTCCAGAACAGCCTGAATTCTTCGAGACATGGATTCTACAAAATGTCGGGAAAATGCTGATGCAATTTCATCACGCAGTTACAGCAGATTGGACGGCGACACATTCATGCTGCCAACAGCCATTCCAACTCATCTCAAACATACTCTATTGGGTTTGGTCAGCAACAATGTTCAGACAGGCTGTGGCGTTAAATCGTTGCTCAATTGTTATCAAGGGACCTAACGTGTGCCAGGAAAACATTCCCCACACCAGTACACCACCGCCACAAGCCTGTACTGTTGACACCAGGCTGGATGGGTCCATGGGCTCATGCTCGGTATGCCAAATCCTGACTGCTATCAGCATGACGCAACATAAACCGAGATTTGTCAGACCAGGTAATGTTTTCCTATCCTCAATTGTCCAGTGTTGATCGCATGCCCACTGGAGCCGCTTCTTGTTTTTAGCTAATAGGGAGTGGAACCCGGTGTGGTTGTCTGCTGCAAAAGCCCATCCGTGGCGAGTATCGACTAGTTATGCTGTTCGAGATGCCGTTCTGCACACCACTGTTGTACTGCACTGTTATTTATGGCCCGCCTGTCAGCTGGCACAATTCTTGACATTCTCCTTCGACCTCTCTTATCAATGAGCTGTTTTCACCCACAGGACTGCCGCTGACGTTGTCTTTTGTTTGTCACTGGTTTTGCCTATTCTAACGTTGAATCAAAAAGTAACTGAATGCTTCAATACCGGTCTGCCTGCTTTATGCAGCAAGCCACAGCCACGTGGCTCACTGTCTGTAGTTGTACCTAATAAACTGGTCACAGAGTGATGATAATTTGTTTATGGACCCATATTTCATAAACCTAGTTATTCAATGTCTTTGTTTCTCAGGGGACACCCCTAAATGTGGGTGGGAGGGGCTCATCATCTCACGGAACTTCAACCACATGTTGCAGATGAGGCAGAGAAGAGTTTCTCCAGATCAGAACACTTCAAGAAACACCAGTTCCTATTATAAAAATTACAGACCTCTACATGCTTTGTAAGTAGGAAAACCTGCACAATCGGCAGTGTATAAAATTCTTGTTCTCCCCACTGTATCTATCATCCTTGGGAGCAAAATGATCACAAGAACGGTGAGCAAAAATCCCAGAAGTAAACGGGGGACCTAGTGAATGACCTGCAGAGCTGGGACCAAGTAACAAAGCCTACCATCAGTAACACACTACGCCGCCAGGAACTCAAATCCTGCAGTGCCAGACGTGTCCCCCTGCTTAATATGCTCGTATAGCTCGACATTGACATGATTGGTTGACGGTAAGTGGGGCGGTGTTCCTGTATAAACACAAATTCCCATCCTTGACTACTTCCTATACACGAGCCAACAAGCTATCGGCCAATAGCTTTAACATCACATGTACAGTGGGGAAAAAAAAGTATTTAGTCAGCCACCAATTGTGCAAGTTCTCCCACTTAAAGACGAGAGGCCTGTAATTTTCATCATAGGTACACGTCAACTATCCGACAGACAAATGGAGGAAAAAAATCCAGAAAAATCACATTGTAGGATTTTTTAATGAATTTATTTGCAAATTATGGTGGAAAATAAGTATTTGGTCACCTACAAACAAGCAAGATTTCTTGCTCTCACAGACCTGTAACTTCTTCTTTAAGAGGCTCCTCTGTCCTCCACTCGTTACCTGTATTAATGGCACCTGTTTGAACTTGTTATCAGTATAAAAGACACCTGTCCACAAACTCAAACAGTCCACTCCATACTCCACTATGGCCAAGACCAAAGAGCTGTTCAAAGGACACCAGAAACAAAATTGTAGACCTGCACCAGGCTGGGAAGACTGAATATGCAATAGGTAAGCAGCTTGGTTTGAAGAAATCAACTGTGGGAGCAATTATTAGGAAATGGAAGACGTTACAAGACCACTGATAATCTCCCTTGATCTCGGGCTCCACGCAAGATCTCACCCCGTGGGGTCAAAATGATCAACAAGAACGGTGAGGAAAAATCCCAGAACCACACGGGGGACCTAGTGAATGACCTGCAGAGAGCTGGGACCAAAGTAACAAAGCCTACCATCAGTAACACAGTACGCCGCCAGGGACTCAAATCCTGTGTCCCCTGCTGAAGCCAGTACATGTCCAGGCCCGTCTGAAGTTTGCTAGAGTGCATTTGGATGATCAGAAGAGGATTGGGAGAATGTCTTATGGTCAGATGAAACGCAAAAATATAACTTTTTGGTAAAAACTCAACTCGTCGTGTTTGGAGGACAAAAGAATGCTGAGTTGCATCCAAAGAACACCATACCTACTATGAAGCGATGGGGGTGGAAACATCATGCTTTGGGGCTGTTTTTTCTGCAAAGGGACCAGGACGACTGATCCGTGTAAAGGAAAGAATGAATGGGGCCATGTATCGTGAGATTTTGAGTGAAAACCTCCTTCCATCAGCAAGGGCATTGCAGATGAAACGTGGCTGGGTCTTTCAGCATGACAATGATCCCAAACACACCGCCCGGGCAACGAGTAGTGGCTTCAGTAAGATGCATTCAAGGTCCTGGAGTGGCCTAGCCAGTCTCCAGATCTCAACCTCCATAGAAAATCTTTGGAGGGAGTTGAAAGTCCGTGTTGCCCAGTGACAGCCCCAAAACATCACTGCTCTAGAGGAGATCTGCATGGAGGAATGGGCCAAAATACCAGCAACAGTGTGGAAAACCTTGTGAAGACTTACAGAAAACGTTTGACCTGTGTCATTGCTAACAAAGGGTATATAACAAAGTATTGAGAAACTTTTGTTATTGACCAAATACTTATTTTCCACCATAATTTGCGAATAAATTCATAAAAAATCCTACAATGTGATTTTCTGGATTTTTTTTCCTGATTTTGTCTGTCATAGTTGACGTGTACCTATGGTGAAAATTACAGGCCTCTCTCATCTTTTTAAGTGGGAGAACTTGCACAATTGGTGGCTGACTAAATACTTTTTTCCCCCACTGTATGTAAGATTATGGAACATATGATTATGGAGAGGCTAACTTACTTCCTGGAGAGCAGAGGGCTAGTATCGCCACATCAGAGTGGGTTCCAGAAGGGGTGGGAACTATGGATCCAGTCCTCTGCTGAGAATGCAGAGGTCAGGAAGCTCAGGTGAACAAGGAGTCTGTTGTAGCTGTCTTTTTGATGTGGAGAAGGGTCTGATATGATGTGGAAGGAGGGGTTGTTAATCAAGCTTGATATTATGGGGGTAGGAGGAAGAACGTACAACTGGATAAAGGGATTTCCTGTTTGGAAGGGGCTATCCAGGTGAGGGTGGGGGATTTTGTGGCCATTTACACAGATGGTTCAAAAGATCCAAAGACAGGATGTACTGGGTCAGCATTTGTAGTGCAGGAATGTGGGGTGGAAGTCAGGAAACGTATTACAGATCATCTGTCTGTATATACGGCAGAGCTGATGGCCATACTGTTGGCCTTGCAGTGGGTGGAGGAAGTCAAACAAGACAGAGTAGTTATTTGCTCTGATTCATGGCAGTGGTAATGAGTCTCCAGTCATTTAGCTCACGTAGCAGACAAGACCTGCTTTTATGAGGGGGCTACAAACCCATGGCACGATTAAACAGATGGGTATACAGATACGATTTTTCTTGGGTCCCAGCCCATGTGGGGGTGGAAGGGAACCAAGGCAGTAGATGAACTGGCTAAAGCAAGCACTTAGTAGTGGGGATGTTGATGTTGATGTTTCAATCAGCAAGGCAGAGGCACAAAGACTGATATATACAGTGATGGTGCAGAGATAGCAGGAGCAGTGGAATAGAGATATACTAAAGGAAGGCATTTATTTCAAGTACAGAGGAAAGTCGGGGAGGACGACAGGAAGGGACAGAAGAGAGGAGGCTATTGTTACAAGATTAAGGGTGAGACACAGCCAGTTGAATAAGACATTAAATGCGAGTAGGAAAGTGATTATTGTCAGGAAACAGACCGTGGAGCATGTATGCTGCTGTTCACGATCGTCTGAAGAAACGGACCAATACGCAGCGCGTGGAGTGAACATGATGACTTTATTTAATAAAGCAACCAACGAAAAACAACAAATGACGATAGTGAAGTCCTCTGTAACACTGACAGAAACATGGAACAAAAACCCACAAACACACAGTGAAAACACACAGTATAAATATGGCTCCCAATCAGAGATAACGAGCCGACAGCTGACACTCGTTACCTCCGATTGGAAGTCATACTGACTAACAAGCTACTCCAACCAAACATAGAAATACACAACTAGAATACCCAACATAGAAATACACCCAGTGAAAAATAACAACCCTGGCTCAATAATAAAGTCCATGGAGCCAGAGAGTGTCCAGTACCCCCCTAAAGGTGCGATCTCTGGGCGCACCAGCATACAGTCTAGGGGAGGGTCTGGGTGGGCGTCTGTCCATGGTGGCGGCTCTGGCACTGGTCGTGGTCCCCACCCCACCATAGTCACTACCTGCTTCGTAGCCTCCTCCAAATGACCACCCTCCCATTGAACCCCACTGGATTAAGGGGCAGCACCCGGGACCAAGAGGCACACCGGACTAAGGGGCAGCACCCGGACTAAGGGGCAGCACCGGACTAAGGGGCAGCACCGACTAAGGGGCAGCACCAGGATAAGGGGGCAGCACCAGGATAAGGGGGCACCAGGATAAGGGACAGCACCAGGATAGGGACAGCACCGGGCTAGGGGGCAGTACCGGACTAAATGGCGGATCCTGGCTGGGCGGCTCTGGCGGATCCTAGCTGGAGCGGCTCATGGCTGGCTGACGGATCTGGCTGCTCATGGCTGGCTGACGGATCTGGCTGCTCGCGGCTGGCTGAAGGATCTGGCTGCTCATGGCTGGCTAGACGGATCTGGCTGCTCGGCTGGCTGGCGGATCTGGCTGCTCATGGCTGGCTGACGGATCTGGCTGCTCATGGCTGGCTGACGGATCTGGCTGCTCATGGCTGGCGGAAGACTCTGGCTGATCCTGTCTGGCGGAAGGCTCTGGCTGATCCTGTCTGGCGGGCGGCTCTGGCTGATCCTGTCTGGCGGACGGCTCTGGCTGATCCCTGTCTGGCGGCGCTCTGGCTCCCGTCTGGCGGAAGGCTCCGCGGCTCCTGTCTGGCGGAAGGCTCCAGCGGCTCCTGTCTGGCGGAAGGCTCTGCGGCTCCGATCTGGCGGACGGCTCTGAAGCTCATGGCAGACGGGCGGCTTTGCAGGCTCAGTACAGACGGGCGGCTTTTAGCGCCGTTGGGCAGACGGGTAGTTCGCGCCGTCGGGCAGACGGGCAGTTCAGGCGCCGTTGGGCAGACGGGGCAGTTCAGGCGCCGTTGGGCAGACGGGCAGTTCAGGCGCCGTTGGGCAGACGGGCGTTCAGGCCCCGTTGAGCAGGCGGCAGACTCTGCCGTCTGAGACGCACCGTAGGCCTGATGCGTGGTGCCGGAACTGGTGGTCCCAGGCTGAGAACACGCATCTCAGGGCTAGTGCGGGGAGAAGGAACAGGGCATGCTGGACCCTGAGGACGCACATAAGGCCCTAGAACGTGGTGCCGGAACTGGTGTCCCGGACTGAGGACACGCATCTCAGGGCTAGTGCTGGAGCAGGAACCGGCCGGGCTGGGCTGGCGACGCACCCGAGGGCTTCGTGCGTGGCGCAGGAACAGGCCGGGCTGGGCTGGTGGCGCACCCCGTAGGCTTCGTGCGTGGAGCAGGAACAGGCCGGACTGGGCTGGTGACGCACACCACAGGCGTAGTGCGTAGAGCAGGAACCGGCCGGGCTGGACTGGCGGCGCGCACCGTATCCTGTGCGTGGAGCAGGAACAGGCCGGGCTGGGCTGGCGACGCGCACCGTATCCCTGGTGCGAGTGGCCGGAACAGGCCGGACCGGGCTGGCGACGCGCACCGTATCCCTGGTGCAGTGGCCGGGACAGGCCGGGCCGGGCTGGTGAAGCGCACCGTATCCCTGGTGCGTGGAGCAGGAACAGGCCGGGCCGGGCTGGCGGCGCCACCGTATCCCTGGTGCGCAGTGGCCGAACAGGCCGGGCCGGTCTGGCGTAGCACACCGTGGACCTGGTGCGTGGAGTAGGAACAGGCCGGTCCGTGCCGGGAACACACACCACTGGCCTTAACTGGGGATCAGGACGCGGGCCGGACCGGACTGGTAACACACATCAGTCTCTCACGCCGTGCCACAACAACTTCCCTCCCTCTACTCGCCAATGGCTCCCGTAATCCGATAGCCTTCTCTCCATATCTCCCTGTGGCAGCCTCCTGCTGCCCAGCCGCTAGCCATGTGCCCCCCAAATTTTTTTTGGGTTGCCTCTCGTCCTTCCAACGATGGACCTGCTGACGCCGTTGCTCCTCTCTCGCCAGGGCCTTGATTCTCCCCCGGTCCCTTGCCCCGAGCATGTCCTCCCAAGACCACGATTTGCCCACCTGGGCCATCGCCAGCCTCTCGATCTCCTTACCAGGCGCTTCCTCCCATGTCCAGCTGTCTTGCTCCTGGACACGCTGCTTGGTCCTTTTACGGTGGGTTTTTCTGTCACGATCGTCTGAAGAAACGGACCAATACGCAGCGCGTGGAGTGAACATGATGACTTTATTTAATAAAGCAACCACGAAAAACAACAAATGACGATAGTGAAGTCCTCTGTAACACTGACAGAAACATGGAACAAAAACCCACAAACACACAGTGAAAACACACAGTATAAATATGGCTCCCAATCAGAGATAACGAGCCGACAGCTGACACTCGTTACCTCCGATTGGGAGTCATATGACTAACAAGCTACTCCAACCAAACATAGAAATACACAACTAGAATACCCAACATAGAAATACACCCAAGTGAAAAATAACAACCCTGGCTCAATAATAAAGTCCATGGAGCCAGAGTGTCACA
>NW_025538312.1:0-20630 GCF_020615455.1 Coregonus clupeaformis | reverse complement strand
GGAGGCGATAAGGGAGAAGGAGGGTGTAGGGGCTGCGGCGGTAGGAGCTGGTTAGGCAGCAGAGCGGAGGTTTTATAAGGACCAGTCTGCTCCTCGCACAAAAGCGAAGTGGTGTGTGTCTTGATTCCGGTCCGAAGCCCGTTTCGGTCGGACCAGTGATGCGTGTTCCCCGAAAATCCGGCCCACAGTCATACTTCGCTTTAAGGCCAGGTAGTGTGTGTTCCCGAAATGCGGTCTGCGTTCCTCTCTTTAAGCTGGTGGTGCGTGTTGTCTGACCTCACTTTTCATGTTGGTGTGTCCACGTCATCCATGACCCGTTCTTGCTCGCGCCCAGCCAGTGGTCGCGTGTTTTGATCGGCCACCGTTCTGCTCCTTTCAAGCCAGTGACGTATTAATCCACCAGCCCTGTATTCTGCCTAACTTAAGCCAGTGATCCGTAACCTCGGCCTGTTCTCCTCGCACCAGAAAGCCAGTGTTGCGGCGTGCCACGGTCGGCTGTTCTGCCCCTGCGCAAGCCCGGTGGTGTGCGTCGCTGAAATCCCGATGCGGCCCGTTCCTGCTCCCGCACCAAGCCAGTAGTGCGCGTCGCCAACCTGGGTCCGGCCTGTCCTCCCTGCTTTCAAAGCCAGTGGTGCGCGACCATGGTAGCCTCCGGCCGTTCCTGCTCCCCGCACCAAGCCAGTAGTGCGCGTCGTCAACCGGTCCAGCCCGTTCCTGCTCCCGCGCCAGCAGTGTGATGCGTGTGTCCCTCGGCATGGCCGTGCCTGTTCCACGCAGTGCCTGGTCGGCACGGTCACCTCCCCTCCGGGCCCGAGCAATCCAGTCGGTCGTCCAACTCCAGTCAGGCGGATCCACTCCAACCAGAGCAATCACTCCACCGAAGGCCCAGTCCCAACTCAGCCAGCTGGCTCAGTCAGGCCTTGGTTCATTCCACCGTCGTGGTCAGCTCCAGTCAGCGGTGCCAGACCAGCCCGAGCAACTGGGAGGTGGAGAGATGGTGAGTCATGCAGACGAGATCATTCAATTGAGATGTCTTGCCCCCCCCTATTATATCTATATGTCTGGCCCAGGTTGTCTTACTTTGGGTGGGGAAATTGCTGTCCGCCCTAGCTCTGAGACTCTTAAATGTGAGCAGGTGTAGTTTCTATATTTATATTTTCTATGTTAGGTTTCTAGATCTTGTTGATCTATGTTGGCCAGGGTTGTTCCCAATCAGGGGGACAGCTGTAGTTCGTTGTCTCTGATTGGGACCATCATAGGCAGCCGTTTGGCACCAGTTGTGTGGAATCTTGTTCTGTATAGGTATGTAATTAGTCTACACTTGGACTTCACGTATCGTTTGTTTTGTTGTTTTTGTTGGAAATTGTTCAGTCATAATAATATTATCAGCCTGCGCTGCGCCTTAGTCCATCGTAAACTATCGTGATATTGGCCATCCTACTAAGCTCTCTGGATCATGGGCGTGCCTTCTGTTCCCCTCTGCGGTGATCAATCACAGTCCCGTTAAAGGGATTTTATAAAAATGCAATTTGGCACCCATAAGAATATAGTTGAATAGCCCAGTGCAAACCAGGTCTCGTTGTCGACTGTTAGCCCACGTAAATGCAAAGCCTACAGGGAAATTTAGAGGAAGTTCATATATAAGGATAATACCTGCTTGCTTAAAAGTACAGCTTACTGATTCAGCTCACGAAACTCAAACTCACCTGACCGTCCTCCTAAAGTGTTCCAACCCCACCATGCCCTATTGAAAAAGGCCTTCTTTGATTGCGCAGGGCAGCACTTCAGGCTGATGAGTGACTTTCACAGATCCACATCTACTTCTGCTTCACCCCTAGACTTTCCTCCACAGCGACCCTAGTGATGGTTGAACCAGCGCAACTGTAGATCCGAGTCCAGTGGCACCATTGTAAAGAACATCACTCTCTGCCTGCTTAGCAGTAACCCCCTGATTCAGCTCATGTGGAGCTCAGCTCAGCACTTGTGCCTCGAAACACACGTGACCGCCCTCCTGAAGCATTTCAACCTGTCGATCTATCAAAGGCTTTTACGTAAGTTAGCACTTCAGGCTGAAATTCTGTCAGGTTAAGGAGGTTCCAATTCTTCAACATCCAGCAGGTTACTTGTTAAAGTGTATGGTTTGTGTGATCCATGCTTATGTGATGAAACCTTGCCTTAGACCTGAAAACATGTTAGTTTACTTGTTAGTTTGTGTGTGGATTATTAATTTCAACTCTCCGCAAGGTAGTCATTATCAAAGTTAACATGTGACTGACTGAGTTAAACTGTATTAGCTGGGCAAAACCTGGGCATTGGTCCTGTGACTTGGATGGTTCTCTTCAAAAGAGAGGTCAAAGGGGGGTGATGTATAACGAGGACTTGTCGATTCTTGAGGCTTATGTTAGCTTCGTGAACTCATCCCTATGGGCACAGCTAAGTGGAAACTAACACAGTCTTGTGACATGCGGCAGACTAAGTTCAAGGCCAGTCAGTTACACGGCAAGATTAAATAGGGAGTGGAATGTTGAAGGGCTATTCAACTGTATTCTTATGGGGTTCAAATTGTGTTTTTTTGTACTCCTTCTAATTAACCTGTAGTCACTGAGGAACAAACCCATCCATGTCCAGAAGTCTAAGCTTTTAGGAATGGGATAATAATAGTTTATAGCCAATTGGTTCAGTTTATGAATCCATAGAAAAAATAAATTCTTTATGCCATTTACTTCAAAACCGCCAAGCTTCTGTTTTTACAGTGAGCATTTATATATCTGTTCTCCTCTCTACTGCCTTATATACCAAAATATTATCTCTGTTTGAATCTGGATGTTTCTCAAAACTAATATATACATTTTTATGATTTAAACTTGATGCAGTTAATAGAGAATACAATATCTAAGTTACTGAATATACCAAATACTGAATTTAGAATATTTAATTAAATTGATTTTAAAAACTGAATGCAATATTCCTCAATTCAATTTCAAGGTATGTAATACAAGTTTAATTTATGAATTCAATTATTCAATTTGTGCATTACACATTTAAAAAATATTATATTCAAATCCATATCTAATCATTCAAATTGCGATTCAAATACAATCTATTTGAAACTTAAAATCCTCAGCCTCCAGCATATAATTAAACAATGCTCTGTTCCCCTGTTACTGTATAAATCCCTATTACTATCAGCTTAGTTTCTGTGTACCTTACTGTTCTTTATTTTTTCTGACTAGATTAACACCACCCAATAGGCAATTAAGATATTACCTTTCATAAATGAACTTCATTAAAAATTAAATCAAATTGCCATTAGTTGTTACATATTGTTTCTGTTTCTGTGGCGTGTTTGATGTTTAGCCTCTTAACTACATTCTATTGGATTTTATTATTGTCTGTTTTATAATAAAAGCACTATGTACGCATACCACACTGCACTTTTGGGGGCTGGGAGCAGAACAGCCCTGAAAGGGCCGAGGAAGAGGGAGGCCCACTATTATATAAGAGGCCCTCCAAGACATGCAGCTCAGCACTCTGAGAGAGGGAGATAACTACTTACAGGGATGTCAGAAAGAGGGTATCAGACTCTGAAGGAGTGCTGCAGGAGGCCCACAGGGAGAAGGAGTCAGTGGATGCACGGAGAGGGAAGGCTGGGCTGGAGGCAACAGGAGGAGCTGAGAGAGGGTTAACCCTCCAGCAGCAGAGGCTCGGGCCTTAGAGCGGGGCTGAGTGGAGCCAGGTTAACGGTGCCCAACTCCCGCTGCAAGCGAGGGCGTGTGACCAGTGCAGGCACCGGCCTGTGCCGCTGCGTGTGCCGCGATCCCTTCGTGCGTCTCGGTTCAGTGCGGTTCTCTCCTCACCAAACCAGTGGTGCGTGTCTCTCCAGATAATTGCTTCGTTCCTGCTCCTACTTGTCTCCCAAACCAGTGGTGCGTGTCTCCAGTTCGGTGCGGCCGTTCTGCTCTCACTCTGTGACAGTGGTGCGTTTCTCATCCCATGGCCCATTACCTGCTCCACACATGCAAACCAGTGGTGCGTATCCTTAGCCATATATTTCCCCACCACCTCACCAAACCAGTGGTGCGTGTCACCCATCCTTCGGCCCTCCTGCTCCACCGCACCAAACCAGTGTAATTCAGCAACATACGCCCCCAAACCCACTCCCTCGCACCAAACCAGTGGTGCGTGTCTCTTGATCAAGTGGCCCATTCCTACTCCTCCCCCAAACCAGTGATGCGTGTATCCATTGATGGTTCCTGCTCCTGCTGAAAACCATAGTGCGTTTTTTGCCAATCCTGTCTGCCATTACACCATCCCACGCACCAAACCAAGTGATGCGTGCCTCACAACCCATATCCCCTGCACGCCCACCCACACTGCCTCCCACTCCAGCCAGGCAGTCCACTCCCTCGGTGCCTAGTCCAGCTCCGGTTAGCTGCTCTCAATGCCAGAGCAGTCAACTCTCCACAGTGCCAAGTCAATACTCTCACCGGGTTTAGACGGACTTGGTGTCATGGAGGACTGCAGAGCCAGCCCCAGACCTCAGCCCCTCTCCAGACTACCCTGGGAGTCCCCGAGCATCACAGAAGGCTCATTGCCGGTCCAGGCCCAACCTCAGCCCCCCTCTCAGGATCGGGGCCTCCCACACCAGGAGTCCAGACAGGCCCCGGTGCATCGTGGGAGGACTGAGAGGGAAGCATCGCGGGGTCCAGAATGACCAGAATGTGCAGCAGGGAGCCAGAAAGGAGGGGAGGACAGTAAGGTTGACGTCGCACCGGGCAGACGCCAGGCTGAATGTCACCTGGACCTCCCCTAATGAGTCCAGTTTCTGAGCTGATCCGCACCTTTAGAGTATTCACATTGTCATAGAGATCTCTAGTTGGTTTTGGTGGGTGCGCATATCTATGTGTAGATCTGAATGTGTTGAATATGTTGGCCGGGTGTGGTTCCCAATCAGAGGCAGCTGTCGATCGTTGTCTCTGATTGGGGATCATGCTTAGGCAGCCATGTTGCCTTTTAAGTTTTGGGATCTTGTTTCTGTTTGGCGTGTTTGATGTTTAGCCTCTTGAACTTGTTCTGTTGGATTTTTGTTATTTTGTCAAAGTGTTTATATAATAAACGACTATGTACGCATACCAAGCTGCACTTTGGTCCGATCCTTTACTCAGCGACGTGACCAAAAGCAGTATGTAAACATTATTAAAGTGACTAGTGTTCCATTATTTAAAATTGGCCAGTGATTCCATGTCTATGTATATAAGGCAGCAGCCTCTAAGATTACCATACTAGTGATGGCTGTTTAACAGTCTGATGGGCTTGAATAGAACTGTTTTATATTACGTTATACTACAGACCCCACAAAACACTACAGTAAATACTCATAATGTCCCCAAAAACACTACAGTTAACTATATAATACTACAGTATTACATTTACCTGCCCATTCCCTTCCCATATCCCAATTTGTGCCACCAGCCATTAGAAACCTACATGCCAAGAAAATACCATATATTGTGTTCCCTTCAGATTATAGAAAAGAGCAGAAGCTCTGAATTATCCATTCAGATCTCAGTCCTACCTACAGGTTATGGAAAATGTGCTCTTTAGTATTAATTTTTCCAGTAGGTTTCTTCAAGGAAGATCCCCTACTTCTATATCAAAGATTAGAAAATATTACACTATAGTAAATCTACAGTAATGTCTGCAAAACCCCTGATGTGTTTTTTTTTTCTATTGATCTGGGTTAGACCCACTGGCTGAGTATAGCTCCGACTTGAAGAAAAACTGGAAAGGACAGAGAAAGAGAGTCATAGTCACATAAATATGAATAAATTGTCATGAGGTGGTATACAGCGCCTTCTGAAAGTATTCAGAACCCTTGACTTTTTCCACATTTTGTTAGGTTTTGTGCTTATTCTAAAATTGATTAAATTATTTTTTTTCCCCTCATCAAAATACCCCCAAAATACACAAAAGCAGTTTATTTGAAAATTCCTCTCACATATCACATTTACATAGTATTCAGACCTTCCCTCATTACTTTGTTGAATCCCCATTAGCAGTGATTACAGCCTTGTGAGTCTTCTTGGGAATACGCTACAAGCACCGCACACCTGGATTTGGGATCCTCTCCATTCTTCTTTGCAGATCCTCTCTCAGGCTTTGTCATGTTGGATGAGGGAGCATTGCTGCACCAGCTGGCCTGAGTTCTCTCCAGAGATGATTGATCAAGGATTCGACATTCAGAGACTTGTCCCGAAGCCACTCCTGTGTTGTCTTAGCTGTGTGCTTAGGGTCGTTGTCTATTGGAAGGTAACTTCGCACCGGTCACAGGATCCTGGGCACTCTGAGCAGGTTTTGATCAAGGATCTCTCTGTACTTTGCTCAGTTCATCTTTTGCTCGATCCTGACTAGTCTCCATCCTGCCGCTAAAAACATCCCCACAGCACTTAATTTTGCCACCACCATGCTTCACCGTGAGGATAGTACCAGGTTCCTCCAGGCGTGGCGCTTGGCATTCATGCCAAGGGGTTCAATCATGGAGTTTCATCAGCCGAGAATCTTGTTTCTCATGGTCTGGGTTCTTCTGGGTGCCTTTTGGCCTTCACTCCAGCGAGTCTGTCATGTGCCTTTTACTGAGAAGTGGCTTCCGTCCTGAGTCACTCTACCATGAAGGCCTGATTGGTGTAGTGCTACAGAGATAGTTGTCCTTCTGGGAAAGGTTCTCTTATCCCATTGAACTCTAGAAGCTCTGTCAGGTGACCATCAGGTTCTTGGTCACCTCTCCCTTATTGCTCAGTTTGGCCAGGCGACCCAGCTCTAGTCAACTGTGGGACCTTTCATGAACAGGTATGTGCCTTTCCAAATAATGTCAATCAATTGAATTTACCAGGTGGACTCAATCAAGTTAGCAGAAACATCTCAAGGATCATCAATGAACGGATCCTGAGCTCAATTTAGAGTCTCATTTGCAAGGAAGTCTGAATTATTAATATTTCTGTTTTTTATTTGCAAAAAAATCAAACTATTTTTGCGTTGTCATTATGGGTATTGTGTTTGTTGCTGAGGTTTGTATTATTTAGTGATTTTTAGAATAAGGCTGTAAGGTAACAAAATGTGAATCAAGGAATATAATACTTACCAAAGCACTGTATGTCTGAAGGTGTAAGAGTCCAGATTGATGAGAGATAAGCTCTATACCTTCACACCAGGACCTGAGGTGTTGTTCCATCCTTCCCTACCAGCTACAATATAATATCACTCTAAAACAGAGGAACAGGAGGAACTAGTATTACTCTCCTACCCAGTGGCGATTTTTAGCATGTAAGTCTTGGTGGGGCAAAAAAAAAAAAAAGATGGGATGCATGCCAGCAAAAGCCACTACACAACACAACACTAAACAATACATTAATTTACTATACGGTCACTGAAGCAGTTAGTGTCTATATAAAGCTGTCCCAACAGCAGAGTCCCAACAGCAGTCCCAACACCTTACCACTAATACACCTGGCTATCATGAGACCCTTGTCTGGCAGCCAGGCAGTTCATTCAGCCTCATTTGCTCCTTTAAAAAAACCACAGCTAATCATGGCTACTTGCTTAAACAAATGTGGTTTTCTACTGACAATTGAGATGTACAAACTATGGCATAAGGGGACAACAAGTGGATAAGAGGCAATCCGTAATTTTTAGTTAAGACATTAATGAAATGAGCCAGACATACTAATTAATATAACTATTGTTCGGCTTTTGAAATGTACAGCAGCAGAATTTAGAGCGTGGGCGTTGCCCACGTATTCTCCACTGTACACCAAGTCCAACCATTATATTCAAAGGGGGCATATAAGCAGAGAATGAAGCTCTTACATTGTTCGATGATTACATTTCTCAAAAACCAGGTTATAGGCTACATGTACACCACCGAAAGAACATAGGCGAAATTAAGAGGAGTAAAATAACCATTTATTAGCCCTGAGGCATTGTTTTCTGTTCAACACTACACAACATACTAGTATTACTTTATTAGCTACAGTATACATATCTCCCTGGCATATTACATCATTTATGCAGCAGTATATAATACATTTTGACTCACCTTGTTGCTTGATGTGCTCACTTGAACAGGAAGATCGGTGTCAATTTGTTGTGTAATGTTCATTTCCAATGCCATGAGCACCCACACATTTTATCCTAATTTCTCTTCATTATTTCTCTTCATATGACAAGATAAAAATTAATTTGCCCAGTAGATTGTCGACTTGATTCATGATATACTGCTGGCTAAGATGTTGAAAGTAAGATGTTGACATGATCAGTCCAATCAAAGCTACTGTACATGCCAATGTGGTTTGACATCATTTTATCTGAGCCAATGACCTTGAGTCTTCCTGGAAAGAGCACTTCTAGTAACTCTATGGCAGTACCCAAAGGACTTGAATTTTCGATGTCTACACTTACTAAAATAACTTGGGGTGGCTCACCTCCCCATGCGTGACAGAACACTTAGCTAACACGGCGCAACACTCCTATTTTCCGGCTGGCTGCCCCGCCCCACAAAGCACTCTGCCTAGGCTAAACCCTCATTTTCAAAAAACAACCATTTTATCGGCTGCCTCTGTTTGTCTCCTGGCCTGAGGTCAGCTGGCTGACCCCTTTGCCTTGGGTTCTTCCTCATGTGTCCTAATTAGCTTATCCAGGTCACACACTGTGCCTTGTTTCCCCTTGTGTATTTTACTGTTTTTCCCTTGTTTGTCAGGGTTATTGCGTCTGACTGTGTGTCTCCTGCTTTGTCTCACGTGTCTGTCCTAGTAAGTTTTTGAAGTTATCTTTAGTTTGTTTTTTCTCCCCTCGTGAGTTGTTTTGTTTTGCCTCCTGTTTTGTAAACATTAAATCTACTTCCTGGAGTATTGCCTTGGGTATTTCATTTGGGTCCCTACAACATCTCCTCTGTGGCTAAGGAGTGATACCCACAGCTCTACCACTTCTGAGACCGGAGTTCCTAGCCAGTTGTGTCAGAGACAACCAAGTCAATCATGGACCCAAGCACTCAGTTCCCAGACCTGTTGGCGGTGATCATTCGCAGCTTCTTTCCGCGCCTTGAAACCGTTCTCAGCCGACAAGAGGAGCTGATGCTAACATTCTCAACTCCTGGCGAAGCCAGTGAGTTCCTTCACCAGCTCTTTGAACGCCTCCTTGGTCCTCCACTTCCCCCGGTCACCTCCCAGTGACGACAGGCCTCTCGTTGGCGGAGCCCTACCCCTCCCAAGCCCTTTTCTGGGGATCGCTCTTGCCAGGTTTCCCTCGGCCTCCCTCACCTTCGAGCTCCAACCCTCAGGATTTCCCACAAGACAGTTCAATTCCTACCCTCCTTCTTTCAGACAAAGAAACGCTTTGGGCCTCTGTGATGTGGCATATCCCAGAGGCCTGTTGCTTACTCACGCTGCATTTGTAGAAGAGTTCAGGGTTTGATCGGCGTCCTGTCAGTGGCGGGAGCCCCGCTTGTCTCTCCGTCAGGGCCTACCACGCGTTTTGCCATTGAGTTCGAGACCATGGCAGCCAAGGAGCGGATGGAATGATGACGTGTGTCTGCTTTCAGGGAGGGTTATCTGACTTCAGATGAGTTAGCCACCCGTGAACCAGCTGATCTAACCCTCATAGCGCTTAGCCATCCGCCTGGACAATCGTCTAAGGAGCGGAGAACGGCTCGCCGTCAGTGTCTCAGTCCCAGTTCCTCTGAAACGCTCTGTTTCTCCTGTTTGACTCAATGTTCATGCCCCGGTCTGAACTGCCCCGTTTCCCGGAGGGTTAGAGCGTTTGAAACTTCTTCCACTTGACGTCGCATGAGCTGTCAGTGCCTCTCTGCGGGGTTACCGGCCACTTCCGCTCCACTTTGAGCTTTTAAAAACGCCTGTCCCGCCCAGTGGAGGTTGTGATGGGAAAATTAGAGCTCCTCCTACTAACGCGGTCCTAGCTATTCCAGCCACTCTGTCCTGGGAGGGCCACCAGCTTGTCGGGTCCAGGCTATGATGATTCGTCGCAGGTGATTTTATGATTAACCTTGGCTAAGAACTTAAATCCCTACCCAACTACTTCCTCAACCCCAGGCAGTTACAGCCTTAGATGGCAGACCTCTGGGCCCAGAAGAAGTTACTGAGGCGACTCCGTCCCTGCGACTTACCATCTCTCCCAACACCAGCAGGAAGAGACCTTCCTATCTCATTGACTCTCCGAGTATCCTATTATCCTGGGTCACCCCCGCCAGCTGTGCAGACATGATACAGATCGGCTGGCTTTACTGGCACCATTCTTGGCTGAGGTCCCCGCCCTGCCAACTCACGCGTGGGTTCCTCACCTAGTGCCCAGTTTCAAGAGTCTGTTGGCACACGTCTCCCGGAGTCCCCAGTATTTTACCATCGGTTCAGGCAGTGTTCAGCAAGGCCAACTTCTGCCCACCGCCTCATCGCACTTATGACTGTACCCATTATCTACTCCTGGGTGCTGCCCTCCTAGAGAGTCGAGATCTTTTCCTTGTCCTCCCCAGGCACGCAGCTATGACACCTACATTAAGAGTCCCTTGGCACGGCCTCATCTATGCCTCTACTTCCCGGCTGGGGCGGGCTTCTTTTTGTTGAAAAGAAGGAGCGGGGTCTGAGGCCTTGTGTGATTGCAGACTCAACAAGATCACGTCCTGAATCCCTCTTCCTGGCCACTGCTTAGCAGGCTGCTTCAAGGACTTCCATTTTTACTAAGCTGGATCTCCGCTTTGTGCTTACCATCTCGTGCGGATCCGGCCAGGACGAATGGCAGTTTGTCTGCGCCCCCGGACACTATGAATATCGGGTGATACCGTTCGGAGCTCACCAATGCCCCATAGTATTCAAACCCCTGATTAATGATGTTCTCGGAGTTATACTTAATCTGTTAGTCTTCGTGTACCTGGGCCGATATCCTCACATGCTCGAGTTCACTGAAGGAACATGAGAGCATATTGGCAGGGTTCTCCAGGCTCCTTGACAATCACCTCTGCGTTAGGCCTGAAAGTGTAGAATTTCATGTTTCTCAGACTCAGTTTCTCGGGTTTATTGTCACTCCCGGGCACCTGGGAATGGATCCCAAAAGAGGTCAAGGCGGTCCACGATTGCGTGCCACGGTCAAGGAGGTTCAACGGTTCATTGGCTTTTCTAACTTCTATCGGAGGATTCATCAGAATTTCAGCTCGGTGGTAGCCCCTTGCTACAGGAGGCACCAAGATTCACTGGGGTCAAGCAGAGGAGCCTTCGAGGGATCTCAGGCGCCGCTTCCTTCTGCTGATTGTAACCCCTGACCCAGGGTGCTCGTGGTGGAGGTGGACGCCTCAGGGTGGGGGGTGGGAGCCGTCCTGTCTGAGAGGAGTACGGATGGGAGGCCCACCCACTAATGCCTTCATGTCTGCGCCGCCTGTCTGAGGCCCAGGCGCTTTACCACGTGGGGGATCTGTTACTTGCGGTAAAACTGGCCTTGGAAGAGTGGCGCCATTGCTGAGGGCTCAGCACCCTTTCCAGGTTCTCCACAGACCCCTGGAGAACCTGGAATATCTCAGCAGGCTAGCGGATAACCCTCGGCAAACCCGATGGTCACTTTTCTTTGTTCGATTCCAGAAGAAGTTCCTCTGGCTTGCCCACCTGGCACCAGAGCGTCCAAGCCGGATGCTCTGTCTATAGTCTATTCTCCCGAGGTACAAGAGAAGCCCTTGGCATCGATTATTCGGGAGTCTAGGATCGTCGCACCTCTTCAGTGGGAACTAGAAAGAGGGAAGTCACGTGGAAGCTCTTGCCCATGAGCCCGATCAGGCGGTGGTCACTGCCGGTCGCCTGTGCGTTCCTCTCTCGTAACGCGTCTTGCAGTGGGTCATGAGTAAGCCCTTGACATGTGCCATCCTGGCAGTGCTTTCGCCTGCTGGAGTTCCTCCGGCCAGTGCAGTTTTGGTGCGTCCATCAGCGTGCAGGTCTATGTCGAGGCCTGCCCTGTGCCAACCAGGGAAAATCGACAAGCCAGCGACCCCGGATTCATCTTACCTGTTCCTCGAAGGCCATGGTCACACCTTTCTCTGACACATTACGGGACTTCCTCTATCCCAGACCTTACCGTCATCCTTGTGGTGGTAACCGTTTCTCTAAAGCTGCCCGGTTTATTCCCCTGCCCAAACTGCCCTCGGCTAAGGAGACTGCTAGGCTCCTCATAACCATGTCTTCGGATATTTGGCATTCCCCTGGGCCGTGGTCTCTGGCCGAGGTCCCATGTCCCGGTTTTGGGGGGCCTTCTGCAGGCTTGTTGGGGCCACAGCCAGCTTCTCGTCAGGATTCCATCCAAATCTAAGGCCAAGCGGAGCGGATTAATCAGGATCTGGAGACCACCCTGCGGTGTCATGTAATCCGTCTTGGGCCACCTATATCATTTGGGCTGAATATGCCCACAACACCCTCGATCCTCAGCCACCGGATTGTCCCTTTGAATGCCAGTTACGGTTACAACCCTCCATTACACAGAGGAGCGCAGGTTAATTGTTCTGTTACGCTTTGTCCAAGCTGTAGCACCTGGAAGAAGGCCAGGTGTACCCTCCTTCGGACCTCCCAGAGATACCAAAGTCAGGCTAATCGCCACCGCGGGCATTCCTAGTTTCAGGCTGGTCAGAGAGTTTGGTTGGCCACTAAGAACTTGCCCCTCGGGTTAAATCCAGAAGCTTTCCCAGAGATACATCGGCCCTTTCCGCATTGCTAGAAGGTTAATTTCGTGTCGTTTAGTTCTGCCTCGCTCCTTAGAGTTAACCCAACTTTTCATGTTTCACTCCTTAAGCCTGTCTTGTCTTCTCCTTTAGCCCCCCCCACAACCCCATACCTCCCAGGATCATAACGGCCAGCCAGCCTGCACAGTCCGCGGATACTGGACTCCCGGAGGGGTCAGGAGACTCTCTGCAGTATCTGGTGGACTGGGAGGGCTTTCTGGTGAAGGAGCGCTCTGAGTTCCAGCCAGGGGACATCCCTGGACCCAGGGTTGATCCGAGATTTTAGCACCCTGGGGCCAGGGTGTTCTGAAGGAACGTCAGAATTCGTTCAGGAGGAGGTCTGTCGGCTTCCTACTTCCCCTGTTTGTCTCCTGGCCTCTAGAGGTCAGCTGTGTTCCCCTTTGCCACTTAGTTCTTCCTCATGTCCTAATTAGCTTATCAGGTCACCTGTGCCTTGTTTCCCTTGTGTATTTTGGCTGTGTGTTTTCTTGTTTGTCACTTGGTTATTGCGTCCTATGGTCTCTGCTTTGTCTCGTGTCTGTCCTAGTAAGTTTTTGAAGTTATATTTAGTTTTGTTTTCTCCCCTCGTGGAGTTGTTTTGTTTGCCTCTGTTTTGTAAACATTAAATCTACTTGCCTGGAGTATTGCCTTGGGTGTTTCATTTGGGTCCTACAACATCTCCTCTGTGAAGCTCAAAGTGAATTACCCCCAGCTCTACACTTCTGAAATTCTAGCCAGTTGTACAATACTTTATTTACTCAATTATATATCTTTTTTCACATTGTTTGCAAACTGATATGTACACATATTAATGCAAAAAAATAACATACAAAACGGCAGAAGCCCAATTTTTTAAAATAAAAAACAATATATATATACGAGTTAAGTCAGAGTTTACCCTTAGCCAAATACATTTAAACTCATTTTTTCACAATTTCTGACATTTAATCCTAGTAAAAATTCCCTGTCTTAGAGTCAGTTTGGATCCACCACTTTATTTTAAGAATGAAAAATGTCAGAATAATAGTAGAGAATTATTTATTTCAGCTTTTATTTGTTCATCACATTCCCAGTGGAGTCAGAAGTTTACATACACTCAATTAGTATTTGGTAGCATTGCCTTTAAATTGTTTAACTTGGGTCAAACATTTAGGGTAACCTTCACAAACTTCCCACAATAAGTTGGGTGAATTTTTGCCCATTCCTCTGACAGAGCTGGTGTAACTTCAGGAGTCAGGTTTGTAGGCCTCCTTGCTACCATGCAAGCTGCTTTTCAGTTCTGCCCACCGATATTCTATAGGATTGAGGTCAGACTTTGTGATTGCCACTCAATACCTTACTTTGTTGTCCTTAAGCCATTTATCCACAACTTTGGAAATATGCTTGGGGTCATTGTCCATTTGGAAACCCATTTTGCGACCACCTTTAACTTCCTGACTGATGTCTTGAGATGTTGTTTCAATATATCCACACAATTTTCCTTCCTCATGATGCCATCTATTTTGTGAAAGTGCACCAGTCCTCCTGCAGCAAAGCACCCCCCACAGCATGATGCTGCCACCCCCGTGCTTCACGGTTGGGATGAGTGTTCTTATTTTAATAACAACCCCTTTTTCCTCCAAACATAACGATGGTCATTATGCCAACCAGTTCTATTTTTGTTTCATCAACCACATTTCTCCGGTACGATCTTTGTCCCTATGTGCAGTTGCAAACTGTAGTCTGCATTTATGGTGGTTTTGGAGCAGTGGCTTCTTCCTTGCTGGAGAGCAGCCTTTCAGGTTATGTCGAAATAGGACTTGTTTTACTGATGATATAGATACTTTTGTGCCTGTTTCCTCCAGCATCTTCACAAGGTCCTTTGCTGTTGTTCTGGGATTGATTTGCGCTTTTCGCACCAAAAGTCACGTTCATCTCTAGGAGACAGGCAGTATCTCCTTCTAAGTGGTATGAAGGCTGCATGGTCCCATGGTGTTTCCAACTGCGTATTATTGTTTGTACAGATGAATGTAGTACCTTCAGGCATTTGGAAATTGCTCCCAAGGATATCAGACTTGTGGAGGTCTACAATTTCTTTTCAGAGGTCTTTGGCTAATGTCTTTTGAATTTTCATTGATGTCAAGCATAGAGGCACTTTGTTTGAAGGTAGAGCCTTGAAATACATCCACAGGTACCTCAATTGACAGCTCAAATGATATCAATTAGCCTATCAGAAGCTTCTAAAGCCATGACATAATTTTCTGGAATTTTCCAAGCTGGTAATGGCACAGTCAACTTAGTATATGTAAACTTCTGACCCATTGGAATTCTGATATAATGAATTATAAGTGAAATAATCTATCTGTAAGCAATTGTTGGAAAAATTACTTGTGTCATGCACAAAGTAGATGTCCTTACCACTTGCCAAAAACTGTAGTTTGTTAACAAAACTTTTGGAGTGGTTGAAAAACAAGTTTTAATAGCTCAACCTAAGTGTATGTAAATGACTTCAACTGTATATATATATATATTGTCTTGCTAAAAATGTGGGGCTCCTAGCTAACAACCTTGTTAAAAGATTATTTTGTGTTTTATAATAATTTGCCTATCGTTTGCAAAATGCTTACTGCAGTTGCGGATGTGGTTAAATGGGAGGACAATATTGTTTATAAATGAGCATAGCCTTATTTAAACACTGATATACAAAACCATTACAACACGTGCTCTTTCCATACATATACCAGTAGAAACCTACTTGATCCCTTATGTTACTAGTTAAATCCATTTCCAGTCAGTGTAGATGAAGGGGAAGAGACAGGTGAAAGGAGGAGTTTCAAGCCTTGAGACAACTGAGATATGGATTGTGGATGTGTACCCATTCAGAGGGTGAATGGGTAAGACAAAATATATAAGTGCCTTTGAAGGGGTATGGTAGTAGGTGCCAGGCACATCAGTTTGTGTCAAAACTGCAACACTGCTCGGTTTCATGATCCAACAGTTTCTGTGTGTATCAAGAATGGTCAACCACCCAAGGGACATCCAGCCAACTTGACACAACTGTGGGAAGCATTGGCGTCAACATGGACCAGCTTCCCTGTGGAAGAAGCACCCACACCTTGTAAGTTCCATGCCTCAATGAATTGAGGGCTGTTCTGGGGGCGGGAGCTCAATATTAGGAAGGGGGTTCTAATGTTTGTATTCTCAGTATGTTACAACATATTGGATGACTGTCATTCATTTTCCATTCACCTAGCTCAAGGTAACATTGATAGGTTTAGGCTACTACATATTAATCCTACCCATCATGAAGTTGCTACAACCTATATATTTATTTATCTTGTCGGGACTACGGCAGTGGTGACTCCTTGCTGTCCCAGTCCGCCTGGCCTTGCTGCTATTCCAGTTTCAACTGTTCTGCCTGCGGTTATGAACCCCTACCTGTCCCAACCTGCTGTTTCAACTCTTAATATCGCTGAAAAGCCAACTGAGATTTATTCCTAATTATTATTTACCATGCTTGTCACTTATAACATTAACATCTTGCATGGTTCTGTTATAATCTCCACCCGGCACAGCCAGAAGAGGACTGCCACCTCATAGCCTGGTTCCTCTCTGGGTTTCTTCCTAGAGCTTTCCCTTTCTAGGGAGTTTTTCCTAGCCACCGTGCTTCTACACCTGCATTACTAGCTGTTTGGGGTTTTAGGCTGGGTTTCTGTACAGCACTTCGAATATTTAGCTGATGTAAGAAGGGCTATATAAAATAAAATTGATAGCATCTTGTAGGTTGAGAGATAAATTGGAGTGTCGATGTGACAGAGAATACACATTTAATACCCCAGCCTTGCACACTCTTGCCTGCATCTAGCTGATCTGGGGTGTAATCAATAGTCAAACAGTTGCAACAGAGTGTGTTTGAATCAGTTATTTGGTGATGTGAATAGCTTCAGTATTTTTTTTCCAGAACTTCACTGTAGGATGGTCCTCCCATTCCTTACTCTGGCTAACTGGTTTTTAATATGGTACAGGAAGAAGGAATCGGCCTAATTAATTTATACACATTTAATATTTTAGTGCAGTAGGCTAAATAAGGGTCACACAGGTGTCTCTTAAACAAATCAATTTTAACAAATATTACCACACACACACACATATTTATGGGCTTTAAAAAAAAAAACATTTGTACCATGTCAGATATAGGATTGAAATGTATTCAGTTTTGAGTGGGAGGCTGTCATCAAGGTAAAGGTGTGGCTGTTTGAAGAATCTCAAGCATAAAATATATTTACATTTGTTTGTTAATGTTTTTGTTGCTACATGATTCCATATATGTTATTTCATAGGTTTTTGATTCTTCACTGTTATTTCTATAATTTAAAATATAAAAAAAATAAATAAAACCTGGTGTTCTAAAACTTTTGACCGGTAGTGTACATCACAGAAGACTAGAAAATATATCAAAACCGTTTGACATAGAAACACCGGATATTTGTTTATTAATTATACATAATGAAAATTATTAATAACATTCCACTAAGAGAGGAAGTAATTTATTTGCAGGAAGGCTATTGATGAGGAAAAATATTTGATCCCCTGCTGATTTTGTACGTTGCCCACTACAAAAGACATGATCAGTCTATAATTTTAATGGTAAGGTTTATTTGAACAGTGAACGACAGAATATTAACAAACATCCCATGTCAAAAATTGTTTATAAGTTGATTTGCATTTTAATAAGGGAAATAAGTTTTACCCCTCTGCAAAACATGATTTAGGACTTGGTCGCGAAACGGTATCAAGATCCAATAATAATATCAAAGGATTAGAAATACAGGGCTTAAAAACAAAGTTGTCATTATGCATGATATGATTAATGTTTTCTTTTAGATCTAGTCTAGAATCCCTCCACAGCCTCATAGAGGATCTCTAGATACATTTTCTAACCTCTCCTGGATTAAGAACCAAATTATGACAAATGTGCTATATTACGTATTGGATCACTAAATAAAATTTTTACATTACCATGTAGTTTACCAATAAAATGGTCTGATGGTGATGTGGATATACTTTCGGAATACATATCCCAAAGGAAATAAATATCTCACTTCAATAAATTTTAATAGAATGTTAGCAAAAATAGATAAGATCTTACTACCATGGAAAGGAAAATGCCTGTCAATTTGTGGAAAAATCACCCTGATTAACTCTTTAATATTATCCCAGTTTACCTATTTGTTATGAGTCTTGCCTACGCCTAGCAAACAGTTTTTAAATTATATGATAAAAATATTCGAATTTATTTGGAGCAGCCAAGCCAACAAAATTAAAGAGCATATTTATATAATGAATATGAATTCGGACACCAAAATTATTAAATATTAAACCATTAGACCTATCACTAAAATCTTCAGTCATCCAAAAGTTATACTTAAATCAACTGGTTCTCAAGCAAATTAGTAAGATTGTCTCACCCACTGTTCACCTTTTCCCTTTATTCAGATTACAACCTCTCACTTTCAGTTATTTGAAAATATAATCTCCCAAATGTCTACTATTTCTAAAACAAGCCATAGAAAGTTGGTTGCAATTTCAATTCAATCCTCCAAACACAGAACAAATAATGCCAACAAATATTGTGGTTAAATTCAAATCTAATTGACAAAAACCCTATGTTTATTGACCAGAATGTTTAAAAAAATTTATAATCTTCGTAAATTATATCATCGGTAGGACTGGTGCAGTTATATCGCACATACAGCTAATAAAAACATATGGAAATGTCTGCTCTACCCAAAAGTACAACCAAATAATTACAGCCTTACTTAAAAGTGGAAGAGGAAAGTTAAAAAATGAGAACTTTCACTGTGTTGTACATTAAAGAACATAATTGGTTATCTTCATGATAAATAAAAAAATTGTATCAGTTTCACTTAGGACCAAAGGATTGACAGCAGTCCCATATAGATTGCAAAATAGTTAGGAAGAGATCTTTGAGTACCCGATCATGGCATAGTGTTTATGAACTGACCATAAAAAGCGACACCGGATTCAAAAATTAGGAATCTTTCAATTTAAATTATTATATAAAATTCTTGCTACCAATAGAATGTTATTTATGTAGAAGATACAATCTTCCCAGCTCTGCAGATTTTTGCTGTGAAGGATATGGGAATCATTAGATCATTTGTTTTGGATTTCTGTCATTTGTAGCTTGTTTTTGGACACCAGGTCCAGGAATGGCTAAAGTTTGCAATATTTGCCTGAACTAACCTTGCAGATAGCATTGCTGGGTGATCTGAAAAGTCATAGTCAATCAATCAATAATATAATAATGCTTTTAGCAAAATTGTTTATTTTTTGTTCACAATCTGTAGAAACAGTTAGAATAGAAAGGTTCAGAACTTTTGTAAAACATCACAGTATGGTTGAAATATATATGGCAAATAAAAATCTATATGGATGGAGTGTTAAGAGATAGATGGGAGGTATTGAATAGAGTTGAAGGGATGGGACTAATAACAAATAACAACAAATAATAACAAAGATAGCTAATAATGTAAGCATACTGTGTCCATAATAAGTATATAGGTTGTATATTTAGGACTTTTGGGAAGCGCACAGTTGAAAGATATATGGCATTTAAAAGCAAGAGCCGGATGGACATAATAGAAATGATCGGAGGGGTTGAGGAGAGTAGAAGAAGTTCCAGGAGCATAAATAATATGTATGTATGTATGTATATGTATATATATATATATATATATTATTATATTATATATATATATATGTATATATTATTATGTGTTATTATATATATATATATATATATTAATTATTGTAAAATTAACTCTGTCCATAAAGGTGTAGATAGTGAATATAACCAGAGTGAGGCCTGCGTTATTTGTTCACTAATTTACTCCAAGTAGGAAAGGATGAGTGGGGTTGAAAAGTAATAAAGGGAAATATATATATATAAAAAAATATAAAAAACATGGGGAATTGGAAGTAGTGCAGACAATTACATTGATAGAAGATACAATCTATCTGCAATATTAAGCTGATTCATCCCCAAAAAAAAAAAAAAAAAAAAAATTGGCAATCACAGAGGTCAACGTTTCTTGTAGTTTACCAGGTTTACACATTCTCAGGAGGGATTTTTGTCTCACTTCTCTTTGCAGATCTCTCCAAGTCATTGAGTTCTGGGAGTTTCCTGGCCATGGACCCAAAATGTCGATGTTTTATTCCCAGGCCACTTGAATTTATCACTTTTGCCTTATGGCAAGGTGCTCCATCATGCTGGAAAAGGCATTGAGTCGTCACCAACACTGTTCTTGGATGGTTGGGAGGAAGTTGACCTCGGAGGATGTGTTGAGTCCCATTATTTTATTCTGGCTGTGTTCTTAGAGCAAATTTGTGTGAGCCTCCCTTGGCTGAGAAGCAACCCCCCCACATGAATGGTCTCCCGGTTTACTGTTGGCAAACTGATGTAGCGTTCACCTTGTCTTCTCCGACAGGTGTTCGAGATACCCCAAACAATCGGAAAGGAGATTCATCAGAAAAAAATACCCTTTACACCCCAGTCTAGCAGTCCAATCCCTGTACTTTTGCATATCAGTCTGTCCTGATGTTTTCCTGGAAAGTGGCTTCTTTGCCTTGCCACTTGGAGCCCATACTCCAAAAGTCTTCGCCTCACTGTGCGTGCAGATGCACTCCACACATACCCTGCCTGCCATTCTGAGCAAGCTCTGCACTGGTGATACCCCCGATCCCACCCAGCTGAATCAACTTTAGGAGGTTCTGCGTGCTGAGACTTTCTTGGGCGCCTACCTTCTTCACAACATTGAACCTCTCTCCTTCCAAGTTCTTGATGATCCGATAAATGGTTATTTAGGTCAAT
>NW_025538311.1:0-20659 GCF_020615455.1 Coregonus clupeaformis | reverse complement strand
TTTAACAAGGCACACCTAGCGAATTGAAATGCATTCCAGGTGACTACCTCTTTAGGAAGCTGGTTGAGAGAATGCCAAGAGTGTGCTAAGCTGTCATCAAGGCAAAGGGTGGCTACGAAGAATCTCAAAATATAAAATATATTTTGATTTGTTTAACACTGTTTTGGTTAGTACATGATTCCATATATGTTATTTCATAGTTAGATATCTTCACTATTATTCTACAATGTAGAAAATAGTTAAAATAAAGAAAAAACCCTGGAATGAGTAAATTGTGTCCAAACTTTTGACTGGTACTGTAACTTTAACCCATTGTGCAAAAGATTCCCAAAGTCCAAGCATTTATATATAAATTTAGTCAAACTTGATCAAAGGCCGTTTCAGAGTCTGCTAGAAGACCAGGCCTGGTTTCTTTGATGTTTCATAGTGTCTCTACTATTCCCAGTTAATTGCCGTAGGTCATCTCCAATGTCATTGTCCATGTAAAAATCCTGTCTGATCATGATGAATAATATCCGGTAAAGCCTTTTTATTTCTATTCGCTATGCATTTATTACGTGAATCATGGATGACTACGCCATTTGTAACGAGTTTCTGTAATTTATTTTGGTAGGATTTCATATGTTGAATATTCAATAAAAGTTGGTGCATTTAAAAAAATGTTCCCTCCAGTTCAGCTTTTTATTTTTGTAATACATTACACTTGGATAGTTCTTGAATAAGTTTCTCCAGTTTTTTTGGTTTTTCCTCTAGCTTGTTTCATGCCTCTATGGAACAGTTTTTATTGCTATCTACCTGTGCTGTTAGTTCCTCTATTTCCTTTGTTAGTCTAATCTCGTTTGACCAAAACTCATTTTGTGTTAATGATGAATATTGAATTGAATGGCCTCTGAAAGTACATTTGAAAGTGTCCCACACAGTAAGGGGATCTGCTGTACCTATGTTGTGTAGGAAAAAGTCAGTTATAAATTATTTTATCTTGGTTAAGAACAGATTGTCATCCAGTAGGCTTTGATTACATTTCCAATATATCCACGCACGTGAAATTCTGTAAGAGTTATGTGGATGCCAATTAGATGGTGGTCCAATCACATTCTGTCTCCTATCAACACATTTTTAAAAACTTTTGGTGCAAGCGAGAAGGACACAGGAAAGTAGTCAAGACGTCACTAGCTTGATTAACCTTCTTCATGTATACAGTATCTCACCAGGTCAAGATTTTCTAGCCTCCATATATCCAGAAGTTCTGAGGTGAAGTCCTGAGGGTGATAGTTTGTAGTGTGATTTCCTTTAGGTCCATTTTAGTATTCTTAAAACGGTGTTATAATCCCCCCACCAAAATAAAATAATTTGTTGGTTGCATGTGAGATCGGTAGGTATTAAATTATAAATTCGATGAGCCAAATCTGTTTATTGTCCAAAAGCATATTTAAAAGGATCCACCTACCTTTGGCGGATCTATTTGGACAGTTTACACATTCTGATTGAAATTATTGTTAATTAATATCATCACCCCTTTTGAATTTCTTTGCCCATGAGCAGAAATACATTTCTCCCTCCTTATCCATACATCCTCATCTATGGTTGTGGAATGGGGTTATCCTGTCAACAATGAATATTATATTCCTTCTCTTTTAGCCAAGTAGGCACTGATCGTCTTTTTTCTATAATCTGCTAAACCAGAACAATTATAACCTGAGCTATACTTATTTCACCCCTTACCATAATGAGACATACGTTGGAGTTATACTTCACTGTTAAACATGCCAGTATACTTGTAACCCAAAAAACAACAAACTCGGAGGGCTGAGTGTGTGCAGGTTTTCAATCCTCCTTTCTACATGGTTGGTGAATTAAGGTCACTAATTAGTAAGGAACTCCCTCACCTGGTTGTCTTTGGCTTAATTGAAAGGAAAAACCAAAAACCACTTTGTTTTTTATTTCTACCTGGTAGTTAATTGCACTCACCTGGTGTCCCAGGTCTGAATTAGCCCCTGATTAGAAGGAGAGGATGAAAAACAGAGGTGTTTGGCTCCCTCTAGGACCGGAATTGAAGAACCCTGCTCTAGGCCCTCCATGGAATGAGTTTGACACCCCTGCAGTAGATATTACATCGGCTCATTATCGGCTCACCTTGCAGTTCGTCAATCACAACAATGGAAAGCATATCATACCATTTTGTTAAGTTCAAACCAAATCAAATCACATTTTATTGGTCACATACACGTGTTTAGTAGATGTTATTGCGGGTGTAGAGAAATGCTTGTGTTCATTCAGTCCGCATACATAATACTTAAAATGTAAGAAGAGGTTGGCAAAAACATTATAGCCTCACTTATTCTCATTCCGTCCATCACGATAAAGGCAAGGCATATCATCCCAGTTCGTTCAGTTAATTAGATCCAATTGTCCATAAACAAGAACACGTAATAAAGTTCTTAATGGCCACATTTGAGGACCGGCAAAATTCTATAATAATTATAAATGGTATCCGATTTACGCATAATAACCCCCTTGAAGGAATACATAACCCATTGCAGATGTGCATCAGAGAGAAATACTGATTCCTTAAACATTTTAAATGATATTTACGGTGTTAAATTAGTAACTATAATTGTAATAAAAATGTATACTGTTGGCTACTCCAATATAGAACTTAGACCAGGTGTTCACCTTCATACTTCTTCTATGTTATCATAACATTTTTAAATGAATCAATATTCTCTATCAATGTCCTATTCATTCCGATTTACATCCGCTAAGGGAGTAGCTACAATATAGCAATGTTCAGACTTTTAATCAAGACCAATCCTTACTTTCAGTTTGGTTGACTTTGCCAGTTAACTCTAACTTAAATATATGTTTATATAGTCCCCCCCAAAAAAAGCTATACCGGAAAAAAAAGTTGCCTGGAAAAAAAGTTGCCTGGTGCTCCACATCAAAGGTTGATGTGGATAAAGTAAAAAATTTAGTAAAAATGAAATGCAGTTTCTATCGTGGTCTAATGTTGTGAACTATCTCAGCATGCCAGGGTTACTCACAGCCATTTTGTAATATTTGAGTCCCTGAAGAGCTGGTTGTTGATGTAAAGCTTATCCACTATTAAGCGCACGTTCTGGTTCTCTGCACTCTTCTTTTTTGGAAAATGGGATAAGCTCTTTCTTTAGGACTGTGACCAGACCAGCCACTGTTTGTGCTTACTTGTAGACTTGATATACAGTAGACTGATTGTAATTGGGTATCAATTGAGTAAATCTCTCTCGCGCTCTTTCTCGCTCTCCCTCGCTCTTTCTCGCTCACTCTCCCTCCCTCTCTGATCTCTGAGCTCTTTCTTTATGATGACTTTTAGGACTGTGACCAGACCAGCCATTGTATGTGCTTACTGGCAGACTGGCTGTAATTGGGGATCAGCTGTTTAAATGGCCGAAAGCTTAGATTTCACTCTCACTAATTACTAACCACTAATGGGCTCGGCTCTCACAGTGAAGTATATGTGGTCAGGGGCAGATTACTGTTATTGACTTGAAGTGCACTGATCAGAGAGCTACCACTAACAACATCATCTCAACATGCAGCTCATATAGGTCATAGGAAGCCACACACACACACACACACACACACACACACACACACACACACACACACACACACACACACACACACACACACATACACACACACCCACACTGATCAGAGAGCTTCACTAACAACATCATCTCAAGCATACAGCTGACATAGCTAATAATAAGTCGACCAACCCCCCCTGCCTTTTTGGAACCGTTGAATGTAATATTTTCATAGCTCATAACTCATAAGCACGTTTCATCCTTCATTCTCATACTGTGCTTTTCATTCTGCTATCAGGTATCCAACTAGGTCTCACAGTCTTACATCATAATTAGACATTCATCAATTTTTCTCAAACGTCAAATTTCGAAGTTGCTACATACTTCAAATGTTGAAGTGTTTAAGGTTAAGTTTAGGCATTAACTCCAGATTTTTAAGGTTAGGGATAAGTTTAGGCATGAACTCTGAAATCTTATGGTTAGGCTTAAATCAAAAATCTGAAAAACTACTTTTTAGCACTGGATTTGAACTTGCAACCTTCGAGTCAGAGGCAGAGGTAGATGCTTCCTGTCCACATTACTCTAGCAAAATTGAAACCTACTTGAAGGTAATGTTGCTCACTGCCGGTTTCCATGTCACTCCCAACGTCCTCAGACATGAATTGACGTTGAATACTGACTTGTATCACGGGTGTCCTGGCTGATAGAAATAGCAGGCGCATTTCTATCAGAAACAGCATTAGAAATAGCCATATACTTATATTCCCCTAGGCACATCAGATTGTAATCGATGCTTGACTGGAGGCTGGGGAAAAGCAAGCTCAGGAAAAAGTGTGTTGGCGACACTGTTTCCATTTTTAAAATTTTTTGCAGACGCTCTTATCCAGAGCGACTTACAGGAGCAATTAGGGTTAAGTGCCTTGCTCAAGGGCACATCGACAGATTTTTCACCTAGTCAGCTCAGGGATTAGAACCAGCGACCTTTCGGTTACTGGCACAACGCTCTTAACCACTAAGCTACCTGCCGCCCCTTGTTTCCAACAACAAGCACTCCATGAATGGGAGTGACAGCAGCTTCCCGGGGCAGCATTGAAAAGGGAAAAGCAGTAATTAGCTCTGTGCATTTCAATGTAACCTCTTATCTCCTATGTGTAACTTCCTATGTGTCCCACGTGGCTACGTCTCAGCAGGAGCTTGTTTCAGTACATTAATCTGTGAGCTTCTCAACATGCACACAAACCCATACATTTCTATGTAACTCTCTCCTCTCTCTCTCTCTCTCTCGCTCTCTCGCTCTCTCGCTCTCCCTATCTCGCTCTTCTCTCTTTCTCCCTCTTTCACCTTCTCAACAGCTACAAAAATTCCAGACATTTCTAAGTAACTATCTCTCTCCTCCCCTCCTACCTTAAGCTAGATGAAAAGGCAAAAGGTCATTCCTACTACTGCATCAAGTCTAGCAGGTGCACCCCTCTAACTAATCAGAAGAACATCATGGCCCGGTCCTAGATGACTTTGTAGAGTGGTGTGAGGAATCACACTTGGTCCTCAATACTAACAAGACCAAAGAATGTGCATAGACTTCGGGAAGCGTAGCAACACCTACCTCTGCAACATCTATCAGAGGCCAGAATATAGAGATTGTAGAGGAATATAAATATCTGGGTGTCTTTTTGGACAGTAAGCTTCAGTGGAGTAAATGTACAGACCAGATCTACAAAAAGAGCCAACAGAGACTGTACTTTCTAAAAAAGTTGGGTTCTTTTTAATATAGACTGTACTATATTGACTCTGTTTTACAAATCCTTTATTGAGAGTATTTTAACTTTTTTGTATTGTTTTGTTGGTTTGGCAATGCCACTGTCAGTCAGAGAAACATGTTGAGAAGGATTATTACCACAGCAAGTAAGGTACTTGGAGTCAAACAGACAGGCCTGGATGAGATCTTTAAGGTCAGGGCCCTTCGTAAGGCTCACAAAATCATTTTAGACCCAAGTCACCCCCTGTACCTGGACTTTGAATTGCTCCCCTCTGGGCGTAGGTATAGGGCACCCCCTCAGCAGGAAAAGCTAGAACGAGACAATCATTTGTGCCAGGTGTGATATCCCTCTTAAATAGCTCGGGCAAATGTTCCCATTGACCCGTAAGTCCAGCAGGCTAGTCTTTGTTTTAAATGTTTTAAATGTTTTATTTCTTATTTCTTACTTTTATTGGTGCGTGACTGTTATTGAAAGTTGTATTGTCAATCTTATTTTGTATTTAACGCCACTTTAAATGTGTACATGACACTGCAACAAAATTTCCCCATGGGGACAATAAAGTAAGTAAGTAAGTAAGTATAAGTAACTTTTCATTAAGTTTTCTTAACTACACAAAGTACACAAACAGTCATGCATGTTCACACACAGACATGCACGCCAAGGTCTGGCTCCAGACATACGTGACATAAGCAGACACACACACCCACTCACACACACTCTGAACACGTTCAAATTGACCTCAGGGACCACGGTAATGGAGTGGGAGTTAAGTTTAAATAGAGTGCAGATGCCTTCAGGTAAAGTAATCCATATCTACAGTGAGGGAAAAAAGTATTTGATCCCCTGCTGATTTTGTACGTTTGCCCACTGACAAAGACATGACCAGTCTATAATTTTAATGGTAGGTTTATTTGAACAGTGAGAGACAGAATAACAACAGAAAAATCCAGGAAAATGCATGTCAAAAATGTTATAAATTGATTTGCATTTTAATGAGAGAAATAAGTATTTGACCCCTCTGCAAAACATGACTTAACTTGGTGGCAAAACACCTGTTAGCAATCAGAGGTCAGACGTTTCTGTAGTTGGCCACCAGGTTTGCACACATCTCAGGAGGGATTTGCCCCACTCCTCTTTGCAGATCTTCTCCAAGTCATTAAGGTTTCGAGGCTGACATTTGGCAACTCGAACCTTCAGCCCCCCTCCACACTTTTTCTATGGGGATTAAGGTCTGGAGACTGGCTTTGCCACTCCAGGACCTAATGTGCTTCTTCTTGAGCCACTCCTTTGTTGCCTTGGCCGTGTGTTTTGGGTCATTGTCATGCTGGAATACCCATCCACGACCCATTTTCAATGCCCTGGCAGAGGGAAGGAGGTTCTCACCCAAGATTTGACGGCACATGGCACCGTCCATCGTCCTTGATGCGGTGAAGTTCTCCTGTCCCCTTAGCAGAAAAACACCCCAAAGCATAACGTTTCCACCTCCATGTTTGACGGTGGGGATGGTGTTCTTGGGGTCATAGACAGCATTCCTCCTCCTCCAAACCGGCTTGAAGTTGAGTTGATGCCAAAGAGCTCGATTTTGGTCTCATCTGACCACAACACTTTCACCCAGTTCTACTCTGAATAATTCAGATGTTCATTGGCAAACTTCAGATGGGCCTGTATATGTGCTTTCTTGAGCAGGGGGACCTTGCGGGCGCTGCAGGATTTCAGTCCTTCACGGTGTAGTGTGTTACCAATTGTTTTCTTGGTGACTAGTGTCCCAGCTGCCTTGAGATCATTGACAAGATCCTCCTGTGTAGTTCTGGGCTGATTCCTCACCGTTCTCATGATCATTGCAACTCCACAAGGTGAGATCTTGCATGGCGCCCCAGGCCGAGGGAGATTGACAGGTCTTTTGTGTTTCTTCCATTTGCGAATAATCGCACCAGCTGTTGTCACCTTCTCATCAAGCTGCTTGGCGATGGTCTTGTAGCCCATTCCAGCCTTGTGTAGGTCTACAATCTTGTCCCTGACATCCTTGGAGAGCTCTTTGGTCTTGGCCATGGTGGAGAGTTTGGAATCTGATTGATTGATTGCTTCTGTGGACAGGTGTCTTTTATACAGGTAACAAACTGAGATTAGGGAGCACTCCCTTTAAGAGTGTGCTCCTAATCTCAGCTCGTTACCTGTATAAAAGACACCTGGGAGCCAGAAATCTTTCTGATTGAGAGGGGGTCAAATACTTATTTCCCTCATTAAAATGCAAATCAATTTATAACATTTTTGACATGCGTTTTTCTGGATATTTTTGTTGTTATTCTGTCTCTCACTGTTCAAATAAACCTACCATTAAAATGATAGACTGATCATTTCTTTGTCTGTGTGCAAACGTACGAAATCAGCAGGGGATCAAATACTTTTTTCCCTCACTGTACAATGTAGCCTATCACAGATGGTCACTATTCTCTCATGTGTAAACAATGATTACATAAAGGAGGTGTGCAGAAATTAAACAGTGACTTTATGAACGCTTCACTCAATCAATTACAGCACATCTTGTGTGTTCAGTAGGCACTCTGTACAGTTGCTAGAATATTTCATTACCAGAGAGAGAGAGAGAGAGAGAGAGAGAGAGAGAGAGAGAGAGAGAGAGAGAGAGAGAGAGAGAGAGAGAGAGAGAGAGAGAGAGAGAGAGAGAGAGAGAGAGAGAGAGAGAGAGAGAGAGAGAGAGAGAGAGAGAGAGAGAGAGAGAGAGAGAGAGAGAGAGAGAGAGAGAGAGAGAGAGAGAGAGAGAGAGAGAGAAAGAGAGAAAGAGAGAAAGAGAGAGAGAGAGAGAGGGAGGACAAGACAAAGAGTGAGAGCTATGGAAGGATGGAGGGATGGAACGGAGGGATGGAGGGAGAGAAGGGAGGGCAGGAGGGAGAGAAGGGAGGGCAGGAGGGATGGAGGGAGAGAGGGAGGAAGGGAGGTGGATAATGGTTCAACATCTATTTGCCATATTCCATATGCTGCACTCTGTCATAATGATATTAAGAGACACTGAAAATTGTTTAGACCTAATGAGCCTGTGGTGCCAGGGACTCTGAACAGGGAGGGACCATTTGTCTTTAGCTCTCTCTTTCCTTCTATTTGATTTCTATTATTTTCTTGCCTGGCTGTATTCTCTTTGATCTTTTTCTCTTCTATTATTTTTTTCTTCAAGAAATATTATTCTTATGTCCTCTATCTGTTATGATGCTACTGTAAACGATTAAGGTGCTGCCACTAATTGTGGAGGTCTAGCTAGTTACATTTTTGACTGGCAATATTCTAAGGACATAATGAAGCAAGTCAACCTTAGATGTAAACTAGACTATTTGTCATATAACATTACATTGAATACACCTGTAATAATAGGGGAATTATGTGTATAAGTAATAGTAGGTGCAGTAGGAACATGACAACAGAACCAGTCGGAATGTTAGCTGTGGTGACTATATTAAACACCATGTTGCTGCCTCTGCAGTAGTGATATGAATGAATAGCAGCTGCATTGGCCACAAAGGGGTCTCATGTGATGCTTGATTCAGGATATCTGCTTCTTTAAATCAATTTGCTGAAAACAAGACCTGTCATACACAGACACATCTGCCATAGCATGTTTTCATGAATCAATTAAACCTTGTTATTGGCTCCTCTTTGGCTGCAGGATAATCAGGTTGGCTGGATTGTGCTGTGCTGTGCTGAGTTGTACATGCTGGTCTGGCTCATTGAGGTGCATTATGGTTTATTTTAATCGAATACTTTGACGTAGCCGGCCGAGCCCAACACAGCAGAGTCCCTGTCATGTGTTCTCCCTGCCCACTTAGCTAAGTGTTTAAATATTAGGCTACTTATACAGCCACAACATTAAGGAACCTAAACCTAACCCTAACTCCTAACCCTATTTCTAACCCTAACCCTAATTGTAACCATAACCCTAAACTTAATCACTAAGCCTAAAATAGCCTTTTTCCTTGTGGTGACCGCGAAATGTCCCCACTTTTTATTTGTTTTACTATCCTTGTGAGGACTTCTGGTCCCCACAAGGATAGTAAAACCAACCACTCTCGCCCTCTCTCACACACACACACACACGCTGTAAACCCCAAGGCATTTTTAACTCAAATACTTCTAGTAAGTTCAACTCGATGTCAATGAAAAGTAATTATTACTTCAAATGTTTATGTGGTACTGACCAAAAATAAATGAGAAGTCACACAAATTAACATTTTACCCAGCATACTCTACTGCAGGTTGATGTTTCGGAACTGTTTTCAATATCCATGTTTTGAATGTACATTGAGTGATTGATTGACTGAGCTTATGCTACACAAAGATAAATAATTCATGTTTCTAAACTAATCCAATCATTTAGTTAGATTTTTTGCACCTGTTAAAAAAAATGGTTATTCCAGTTTAAATGGCTTAGGTAGTCTCACACACTATTCTTAACCCTGGCAGTCATTATGAGTGCAGGCTGCGGGTGAATAAAATGTCCAACTGTTATCCTAACTTTGGCTGGATTCCAATAGGAATTACACATCACTTTGCAAACCAGCATAATGTGACGTGCAGGTAGCATAATGTGACTTTGCAAAAATTCTGCTACATTTCTCTGGTTTCCCAGAAACCTGGTCGGAAGAGTCCTGGAAATCAAAAATAAGGTTATGAAGATTTCCAACTCGGGTCCTCAGGACGAAAAGCGGTGCATTTTTTTTTTTTGACCTAGCACCAAACAGCTGATTAAAATAATAAACTAATCAAGCTTTGATAATTTGAATCAGTTGTGAGTGTTAAGGCAAAAACCAAAACATGCACTCCTCGGGTCCCGAGACCAAGTTTGGGAAACACTGCCTTATGAGATACTGTATTTAGTGTTATAAAGACTTTAATTACAATGATAATATTTGCCTAGGAACTCGCTTGGTGAAGGTGTAACGGTTTTGACTTGAGGTTGTTTTTTGTTAAGGGTGCCAGGTAGGTTTTGCCTACCAGAGAAAATATTGATTTCTCCTTTTTGTTTGTGAGGGAATGAGTCCCGTCTGGTCTGTCAAGTCTACACCGATACAAAGGACTCATGTAAAAGCCAGTATGGAAATACACTTTTCATAAACCCCTTAAAACATTGGAAATAACTTCAAAACAACTGTGTTCTTTTGCGTTGGTTGTATTACCAAAATAATGTCACAACACAATGATCTCTGGTTACTCAAGAAAAGTCCCATACCCGGCCTAAAAAGAGTACAGCCCGGTAAATGAGTTCAAGTGAACTTAAGTGACCTTAGGTCGTGCAATGTTTGTCCATTCATAAAGTGTAGCGTAAACTCCAGTCTCAATCATACAATCAAAATCTCAAACTCTTTTACCACAGAACAATAAAAGGTTATCAGAACTCCCAGTAGTCTTCACCAACAACTGAACACAACCCAACATGGTGTAAATCAAGCTAAAACAAAATAAATACCAGTTGGAAAAAGTCGTCAGTCAGGCAGTCATCAATCCAATCCATCAACAGAGCTCCAGCGGAGAAAGGCCATGGAGAAACAGTGGAAACCAACTGATATGTGTAGTCCAAGGGAAGAAATTAGTGGATCTGATCCTGGTTAATCTTGAGTCAAGGCTACAAAGCACACTTTTTAAATACAACAAAACAAACGGAGTAAAGGAGCTCAGAACTGAGGGTTGAACATGTACTCATTTGCACCACCATCACAACCCCCTTTTGCGCAACTGATGGCTGGCTATTTAATAGGGAATTAAAGGGGAAGCGCCCATCGGCAGGAGAAGCACTGAGACGGCTCAGACAAATCAGGGCCGCTCACATACCCCTGGAAAAAGCCGACCATTGCCCTGGAAGGCACATCTTGGTCTGGGAAACCGAGAAAAGTCTCACCACTTTCCTCTTACAAAAATATTAATGACTTATGGCGGTTCTCACGCCTTCAGCTGAGGGGTAATAGGTTTTAAGGCGTGAGACTTCTGGGTTGGGAATTGGAGAAAAGTCTCACCACTTTCCTCTTCAAAGATATCCAGGACCTGCGCTCTCAATCCAATTATTTAGCTAAGGGATAACAGGCATTAAAGCGTGAGACATGGACAACGCACATACAGTGGGGAGACAAGTATTTGATACACTGCCGATTTTGCAGGTTTTCCTACTTACAAAGCATGTAGAGGTCTGTCATTTTTATCATAGGCACACTTCAACTGTGAGAGACGGAATCTAAAAAAAATCCAGAAAATCACATTGTATGATTTTGAAGTAATTCATTTGCATTTTATTGCATGACATAAGTATTTGATACATCACAAAAGCAGAACTTAATATTTGGTACAGAAACCTTTGTTTGCAATTACAGAGATCATACGTTTCCTGTAGGTCTTGACCAGGTTTGCACACACTGCAGCAGGGATTTTGGCCCACTCCTCCATATAGACGTTCTCCAGATCCTTCAGGTTTCAGGGCTGTCGCTGGGCAATACGGACTTTCAGCTCCCTCCAAAGATTTCAGGTCTGGACAATGGCTAGGCCACTCCAGGACCTTGAGATGCTTCTTACTTTTGAGTCTGGATGAGAGCATAGCCACACCAGATCACTAACCTGGAACTGCATGTATCATCTCTTCTTATCATAATTTATATTCTGCTTGAGATGGGCCTTGATCATGTTCTTTGAGACAAGAGCTCAAAATTCGTGGAGATGGACTACCTGGTCATAGCATGCAGAGTCCGGAGTAACCGTTGGAGCTGTAGCACTATATCCAAGGGTCCTCGGAGGGGACGACTCAGATTCAGCTCTGCAGGGGTGACTCCAGTGGACTTTGCACAGCAGAATTTAGGGCAAAACAAAACTCGTGAAGGTGCTTGTCCCAGTGTTTGTGCTGGGTCCCTACATAGGAAGCAACCATTGTCTTCAAGGTTCGATTAACCCTCTCTGTGAAGTTGGTCTGTGGGTGACAGGCCATGGTCAACTTCTGTCCCAGGTCCATCTTTGGCAGGTCTCCTCAAAGAGATCAGAGATGAATTGGGAACCTCGCAGACAGGATGTGATCAGGCACTCCCCAGAGAGTCAGAATCTCTTTTGTGAGGATGTTAGAGACTGTCCTCGCTGTGGCCTGACGACCTGGAGTAGTAATCAAGAAAACAAGCATGTACACATTCAGATTCAAGCTTCTAGGAAATGGACCCATCAAACCCACTCCTAACATTTCCCAAGGTCGAGTAACCACAGTTTGCTGCAACTTGCCAGGAATCTTCCTGCCTTCTGGTTTGTAGCATTTGACAAACCTGTCAGTTTTGGATGTATGACTTCACATCCATGCTCAGATGTGGCCAGTACGTAATGCTTGCAACCACTTGTAGGTTTTGAACCCACCCAAATAACCAGCTAACGGGTTTTCATGGAAGTGTTGGCAGCAGTTGAAGGCGTAGAGGTTCAAGTATGCACATTTGCTAGAGTGCTCTGTGAGGTACAGTAGTTGTACAACTCGTAGACTTTGTCTTCAATGATGGTCAGCTTTGTGGTAAGATTGACCATCTTTTCTCCATCTTCCAGGATAGTCTGGTACAAAGCCTGTACTTACGGATCATCCTGTTTGACCTTCCATATGGCCTCATCAGAGATGGGAAAGTCAGTTTTGGGTGAGTCTCAACTGCTAAACAGGACAGTAGCACATGTAAGATGAGTGCCAGTTACCATCAGCAGGAGCTCTGTATAAGGCATCTGGAACAAGGTTGTACTTTCCTTTCCTGTATTCTACAGCAACCACTTTTGCAACCATAGAGCCCATCTGATGAGTCTGGTGCTAGGTTTGATGGTCTTGAACACCCACACAAGGGAGGAATGGTCAGTGACCACAGTGAAGTATCGTCCTTCCAGGTAGTACCTCCACTTTCCAAATCGCAGACAACTGCAAGGCACTCGGTTGTGGAATAGTTCCGCTCTGCTCCATTCAATGTCTGACTGGCTTAACACCAGCACTTCTTCAGTGCTAAGTCCAGTCTGTTGGACTAGGACAGCACCAAGTCCAACATCACCTGCATCAGTGTAAAACAACAAAAGGACAACAAGGTTCGATGACCCAAAATGGGAGGTGTGACAAGGTGTCGCTTTCAGGGTTTCAAAGGAGGTCTGGCACTCTACCGTCCAATGGAATTTTGCTCCTTTCCGCTTCAATGCGTTGAGTGGTTCTGCCACCAGGGAGAAGTCGACAAACCGATGGTACCATCCTGCCATCCCAAGGAACCGCTAAGGGCCTTGAGGGTGGTTGGCACAGGGAAGTCTTGTACAGTTGGTCTTTCAGGATCCACATGGATGCTGTCAGAAGACACAATACGGCCAAGGAACTTGAGGGAGGTATGGCAGAAGTTGCTCTTCTTCATGTCCAATGTCAGACCAGCTTCTCTTAGCTTGTCCAACACTGCTTGAAGATCTTGAAAGTGTTGTTCTCTTGTCTGGGAGTAGATCATTATATCGTCCAGGTAGACGAAACAGATCTTCCCTTTGAGCTCACCTAACGCAGTCTCCATGAGTCTTTGGAAACCGACAGGCACATTCTTTAATCCAAAAGGCATCACTTTAAAGGCAACAGGCCCTCGGCACAGACAAAAGCAGTCTTGTCCTTGCTGTCCTGGTCCATCTCAACCTGCCAATAGCCACTAATGAGGTCAAGGGCCATGAACACAACAACTCCAGACAATGACTCCAGGATCTCTTGGATGGTGGGAAGAGGATAGGCATCAGTCTGGGATACGTTGTTGGTCTTCCTATAGTCCACACAAAATCTAAGACCACCATTTTTGGGGGGGGAAGAGGACAACAGGAGCAGCCCAGGGAGAGGAGGAACATTCATTTATATCTTGTGTCAACATATCATTAATGAGTCCCTTTTGGATGATTAGCTTTACTGGGGACAAACAATATGGCTTCTGCTTGATCAGCATTTCCTGTGTAAGGAATATTTTGTGCTCAGAGCCCGGTGTGTCCCAGCTTCAAGTACATACATCAGAGTTATTCTGCAGCTATTCCAACAACCTTAACTCCTCTGGCTGTTCCAGTTGAGCTCTTCTCACAGCCTGTAAAAGGAGATCATCAGAAGGATCACCAGGGGTTAGCTGGAGCAATGGCAGAAAAAAGACTGCCACACTTGGATCCCAATAATGTAACTTCCTAGCTTCTGCTTGGAAGAAATGCTTCTCTCTCTGATTGTGTGGAAACCAGTAGCAATTGTGTGCGATGTCAATCTGGACACCACTGAAGTAAATGAAATCAATTCCCAAAACGACATGAAAAGCAAGGGTCTTGGAAGGCAGAATAACAGAAGGAATCCTATAGGAGCGGTTACACAGGCGGAACTCTACCTCACTCCATCCAAGTGGTTGTTTACAGTCGTGGTCAAACGTTTTGAAAATGACACAAATATTAATTTTCACAAAGTCAGCTGCCTCAGTTTTTATGATGGCAATTTGCAAATACTCCAGAATGTTATGAAGAGTGATCAGTTGAATTGCAATTAATTGCAAAGTCCCTCTGAATGAACTTAATCCCAAATAAACTTTTCCACTGCATTTCAGCCCTGCCACAAAAGGACCAGCTGACATCATGTCAGTGATTCTCTTGTTAACACAGGTGGGAGTGTTGACGAGGACAAGGCTGGAGATCACTCTGTCATGCTGATTGAGTTAGAATAACAGACTGGAAGCTGTAAAAGGAGGGTGGTGCTTGAAATCATTGTTCTTCCTCTGTTAACCATGGTTACCTGCAAGGAAACACGCGCCGCCACCATTGCTTTGCACAAAAGGGCTTCACAGGCAAGGATATTGCTGCTAGTAAGATTGCTCCTAAATCAACCATTTATCGGATCATCAAGAACTCAAGGAGAAAGGTTCAATTGTTGTGAAGAAGGCTTCAGGCGCCCAAGAAAGTCCAGCAAGCGCCTGGACCCTCTCCCAAAGTTGATTCAGCTGTGGATTGGGGCACCACCAATGCAGAGCTTGCTCAGGAATGGCAGCAGGCAGGTGTGAGTGCATCTGCACGCCAGTGAGGCAAATACTTTTGGAGGATGGCCTGGTGTCAAGAAGGGCAGCAAAGAAGTCACTTCTCTCCAGGAAAAACATCAGGGACAGACTGATATTCTGCAAAAGGTACAGGGATTGGACTGCTGAGGACTGGGGTAAAGTCATTTTCTCTAATGAATCCCCTTTCCGATTGTTTGGGGCATCTGGAAAAAAGCTTGTCTGGAGAAGACAAGGTGAGCGCTGCCATCAGTCCTGTGTCATGCCAACAGTAAAGCATCCTGAGACCATTCATGTGTGGGGTTGCTTCTCAGCCGAGGAAGTGGCTCACTCACAATTTTGCCAAGAACACATCCATGAATAAAGAATGGTACCAACACACACTCCGAGAGCAACCTCCCAACCATCCAAGAACAGTTTGGTGACGAACAATGCCTTTTCCAGCATGATGGAGCACCTGCCATAAGGCAAAAGTGATAACTATGGCCCGGGAACAAAACATCGACATTTTGGGTCCATGGCCAGGAAACTCCCCAGACCTTAATTCCATTGAGAACTTGTGGTCAATCCTCAAGAGGCGGGTGGACAAACAAAAACCTATAAATTCTGACAAACTCCAAGCATTGATTATGCAAGAATGGGCTGCCACCAGTCCGGATGTGGCCTAGAGTTAATTGACAGCATGCCAGGGCGGATTGCAGAGTTCTTGAAAAAGAAGGGTCAACACTGCAAATATTGACTCTTTGCATAGCCTTAATGTAATTCAACAAAAAGCCTTTGCCACTTATGGAATGCTTGAATTATACTTCAGTATACAATAGTAACATCTGACAAAAACAACTAAAAACCTGAAGCAGCAAACTTTGTGAAGACCAATACTTGTGTCATTCTCAAAACTTTTGACCAGGACTGTAGCCTCACCACGGCTTCATGTTGTATTGTGGACCATTAACCTCCTTCCACAGCTTCTCAAGAGCAGTGTGTAGGATGACTTCCTGTCCATGGGCCTATGGACAGGGGTAACACCAGCTGGTGCGGTATTGGAAAGAAGGGGATGTCACTGGGGTGGGCGTAGGCAGTGACTTTTGGGGTTTCAGCTCTGGTTAAAGCACCCAGAGTTGGATGGTCGCTCCTGCTATGGGAGTTAGGTCTTGGCTGGAGACTCTGACCGTGCACGGTTGATGGTCTGGCTTGGGTAACTGTTTGGGTGTCTGTTTCTGCTCTCAAACTGGTGTCCAAGTCTAACCAGTCCATCTACAGCGGTTACTCTTTCTCTGAGTTGACTGGCTAGTAGAGAGTTTATGTTCTTCAAGACCATCTTAATGACCTCTTCCTCCTCAATGCCAGGATTCCACCGTCTGCACAGGGAGTGGTAACCGGATGTGACAAAGTCATGGATACACTCTCTCTCTCCTTGCACTCAATTCCTGACTGTCTGCCAGCTCATCTGTGTAGTCCTCAGACAGAAAGGCAGAGGAAAACTTGTACTCAAAGTCAACCCAGGAGGTAGAGGTGAGAAGTGCCACATCCCACCAGTCTCGAGCTTTCCCCTTAAAACACATTCCTCAATGTGGCAAGGAGTTCTTCCTAAGCCAGGGATTGTGGATTGCAAGGTAGTTTGTGCCTACCAGAGAAAATATTGATTTCTTGTTTGTGAGGGAACGCAAGTGACCATTAATAAATTCAACAACCATGTCTCTATCACTAACAAATACAAAATCTGGACCCACTACATCAGGGGTGTCAAACTCATTCCATGGAGGGCCTAGTGTATGCTGGTTTAAGTTTTTTCCTTTCAATTAAGACCTAGACAACCAAGTGAGGGGACTTCCTTACTAATCAGTGACCTTAATTCATCAATCAAGTACAAGGGAGGAGCGAAACCCGCAGACAGCTCCATGGAATTAGTTTGATACATGTGCCCTAGAAAGTATTCACACCTCTTGACTTTTTCCACATTTTGTTGTGTTACAGCCTGAATTAAAAACTGATTAAATTGAGATTTTGTGTCACACAATACCCCATAATGTCAAAGTGGAATTATGTTTTTAGAGATTATTACAAATTAATAAAAAATGAAAAGCTGAAATGGCTTGAGTCAATAAGTATTCTAACCCTTTGTTATGGCTAGCCTATATAAGTTCAGGAGTAAAAGTCACATAATAAATTGCATGGACTCACTCTGTGTGCAATAATAGTGTTTAACATGATTTCTGAATGACTACCTCATATCTGTGCCCAACACATACAATTATCTGAACTGTTCCCTCAGTCGAGCAGTGAATTTCAAACTCAGATTCAATCACAAAGACCAAGGAGGTTTTCAATGCCTCACAAAGAAGGGCACCTATTGGATGGGTAAAAAAAAAACTGACATTGAATATCCCTTTGAGCATGGTGAAGTTATTAATTATACTTTGGATGGTGTATCACTATAAAGATACAGGCGTCCTTCCTAACTCACTTGCCGGAGAAGAAGGAAACCGCTCAGGGATTTCACCATGAGGCCAATGGTGACTTTAAAACAGTTACAGAGTTTAATGGCTGTGATAGGCTGTGATAGGACAAAACTGAGGATGGATCAACAACATTGTAGTGACTCCACAATACTAACCTAAATGATAGACTTAAAAGAAGGAAGCCTGTACAGAAAAAAACATTTTCCAAAACATACATCCTGTTTGCAATAAGGCACTGAAGTAAAACTGCAAAAAATTTGGCAAGGGCCTCCCAAGTGGTGCAGCGGTCTAAGGCACTGCATCGCAATGCTAGAGGCGTTACTACAGACCCGGGTTCATTCCCAGGCTGTGCCACAACCCGGGAGTTCCATAGGACGGCGCACAATTGGTTCGGGTCAATTCCAACACAACACATCACTGTGTACCACCCTTCATATTTTCAAGCATGGTGGTAGTTGCGTCATGTTATGGGTATGCTTGTCACCGGCAAGAACTAGGGAGTTTCTTAGGATAAAAAGAAACAGAATAGAGCTAAGCACAGACAAAACCCTAGAGGAAAACCTGGTTCAGTCTGCTCTCCAACAGACACTGGGAGACAAATTCACCTTTCAGCAGGACAAAAACCTAAAACACAAGGCCAAATATATGGAGTTGCTTACCAAGATGACATTGAATATTCCTGAGTAGCCTAATTACAGTTTTTACTTAAATCGGCATGAAAATGTATGGCAAGACTTGAAAATGGCTGTCTAGCAATGATTAACAAACAACTTGAAAGAGCTTGAAGAATTTTTTAAAGAATAATGTGCAAATATTGTATAATCCAGGTGTGCAAAGCTGCCAAAGGTGATTCTAACATGTATTGACTCAGGGGTGTGAATTCTTATGTCAATTAGATATTTCTGTATTTCATTTTCAATAAGTTTCAATTTATTTTCTAAAAACATGTTTTCACTTTGTTATAATGAGGCATTTTCTGTGTAGATAGGCGAGAGAAAAAATATTTTATCAATTTTGAATTTAGGCAGTAACAGAACAAAATGAGGAATAAGTCAAGGGATATGAATACTTTCTGAAGGCATATTAGACAAAGAAGAAAGGCCTTATAGATGACCTTTGGCTTGTAATACCTTATAACAGCCTAACTGCTTGTATTGCAAATTAGTGCCTGTCATGTGTTTCCCCTGCTCACCTAGCTCCACAGCAAATTCTCTAGTGTTAAAATAGCACTGACAGTATTACATTAACACTGGTCCATTGTGGTCCACACCTTTCAGTGTTAAATTAACACTCTGCTTAGTATAAAGCCTTATTTTCATATTTCCCAGAGTGCCTTGCCTTTCTGGTGAATTGTAATGTTACCATCCATGACTGTATTTGACTAGGACAAAGACCTGTATGTTGCAGTTTTTATTTTGTCCTGTGGCTTCGCCAAGTGAGATCCAAGCAAATATGTCATCATAAAAATTGCATTATTAAACACAAAATAAGTATTTAATAAGATCTTATCTTGTGGGGCCTACACTAGAAAATCAACACTGGTTACACCGCCACCTGGCTGTGCCTAAAAACTCTTCAGCTCTTCACCAGCATCATATAGCATTCACTCTCTCCCATCCCCACAACTCTCTTTCCTGCGTGTCACATTTACTGCAGTTGTACAGGTAACTGGCAAAATAAAGGGAAACACCAACAAAAGTATCAATAGGCCGCTGGACCACCACGAGCCGCCAGAGCCGCCAGAACAGCTTCAATGCGACACCATTCTTCCACAAGAAATTCCATAATTTTGTGTTTTGTTGATGGTGGTGGAAAACCCTGTCTCAGGCGCCACTCCATAATCTCCCATAAATGATCAATTAGTTTGAGATCTGGTGAGACGCACGCACGCACACACACACACACACACACACACACACACACACACACACACACACACACACACACACACACACACACACACACACACACACACACACACACACACACACCCTTCCCAGTGCTCCTTTGAGAACCCTCTTTCAAAGTCACGGAGATCTCTTCTTCTAGCTATTGTAGACAAAATAATGGGCAACTGGGCATTTGTATACATGACCCTAGCATGATGGTAGGTTTTAATTGCTTAATTAACTCAGGAACCACACCTGTGTGGAAGCACCTGCTTTCAATATAATTTGTATCCCTAATATACTGAGCTGTTACCTTTTGGCAGTTACCTGTAGTTAGTTGTTACAATGGAGTCACACACACAAACTCCTGTTGAACTAGCATCACATGCAGAATCAAATCTCATTGCTTTCTCTGAGCCTGCATGGCTAACCCACCAATCGGATGTGTGAAACGGGTCACAGTCATTAGATGGATGTTTATGGAATAAGCTATAACTGTAAATATGTCATACTATTATCAATGATAGAGTAGATATTCTCCTTTGTGTCTGTATGAGAGAGATCTCTAAGTCTCAGTCTGTCTGTAGAGCTAGTCAGTCTGTACCTCTATGGGCTGTGTGGGCAACACGATCAAATCAAATCAAATCTGCGCCGAATACAACATTACCGTGAAATGCTTACTTACAAGCCCTTAACCAACAATGCAGTTTTAAGAAAATAAGAGTTAAGGAAAATATTTACTAAATAAACAAAAGTTTAAAAAGTCCCAAAATGTAATAGTCAGGGGGTAGGCCATTGAATTGTTCAGCTGTCTTATGGCTTGGGGGTAGAAGTTTAACCTTTTTGACCTAGACTTGGCGCCCGACCTCCTGGGCCGTGCGTAGCAGAGAGAACAGTGTATGACTTGGGCCTTCCTCTGACACCGCCTGGTATAGAGGTCCTGGATGGCAGAGGGAAGCTTGGCCCCAG
>NW_025538310.1:0-20679 GCF_020615455.1 Coregonus clupeaformis | reverse complement strand
GCACTTTACTTTTAATAAACGTTTAATCAATCTCTGTGTTCAACAAATTTACCAACTTTTTAGTTTTGTCCTCACTCATCTTTTTTTCGTTAAACTTTTTCACCCCGGACGTTTTATCCCGAGACAGAAGAGTCATTTTCCTGTGCGTTTTAGCTGCCAATTTTACTTTATTTTCCATTTTTCCATCGCAACTTTTTTTCCCTTATTCAACTTTTTCACTCCGGACGCTTTATCTGGACATGGTTCGTCAACATCTTCAACAGCCGAAGCTAAGTAGTAACATTAACATGATGTCTTCTAATTGCAGTCGCTGTACTCATAATATACAGGAGAACGATCGCCTAGCGAGAATAGCTGTGCTACAAGCCCAGCTTCAGACGCAATCGTTAGGCAAGGGTAATGTCAGTGTAGGAAAGGAAGAAACAGCGTCTGTGCCACCAGTAAGTACAGACAGTAACGTTAGTATAAATCCCCCGCACAGTCCCCGCAGACGGACAACTTTCTCATGGCTTCTGGAGGGAAATACTGTTGGAATGCTCAACCGTGTCCGCTCATTCAGCCGACAGAAACCTTCAACCGGTTTTCCCCATTATGTAGCGAGTCGGAGTCTGAGTCTGAGTCTTCTCTTGTCTCTACTCCTCCCGTTACGGGGTCTGAGACGCCGAAGGCTCCCACCATTAGCTCTGACAAATTGAAAACCCTAGTCATTGGCGACTCCATTACCCGCAGTATTAGACTTAAAACGAATCACCCAGCGATCATACACTGTTTACCAGGGGGCAGGGCTACCGGCGTTAAGGCTAATCTAAAGATGGTGCTGGCTAAAGCTAAAACTGGCGAGTGTAGAGAGTATAGAGATATTGTTATCCACGTCGGCACCAACGATGTTAGGATGAAACAGTCAGAGGTCACCAGTGCAACATAGCTTCAGTGTGTAAATTAGCTAGAAAGATGTGTCGGCATCGAGTAATTGTCTCTGGCCCCCCTCCCAGTTAGGGGAAGTGACTGAGCTCTACAGCAGAGTCTCAGCACTCAATCGCTGGTTGAAAACTGTTTTCTGCCCCTCCCAAAAAGATAACATTTGTGGATAATTGGCCCTCTTTCTGGGACTCACCCACAAACAGGACCAAGCCTGACCTGCTGAGGAGTGACGGACTCCATCCTAGCTGGAGGGGTGCTCTCCTCTTATCTACCAACATAGATAGGGCTCAACTCCTCTAGCCCCACAGTGAAATAGGGTGCAGGCCAGGCAGCAGGCTGTTAGCCAACCTGCCAGCTTAGTGGAGTCTGCCAATAGCATAGTGCAGTGTAGTCAGCTCAGCCATACCCATTGAGACTGTGTCTGTGCCTCGACCTAGGTTGGGCAAACTAAACATGGCGGTGTTCACCTAGCAATCTTATTAGGATAAAGACCTCCTCCATTCCTGCCATTATTGAAAGAGATCGTGATACCTCACATCTCAAAAATAGGGTTACTGTTAGATCCCTCACTTCAAAGGCAGTCATGTCAATGAACTAATCACTGATCATAATCTTGATGTGATTGGCCTGACTGAAACATGGCTTAAGCCTGATGAATTTGCTGTGTTAAATGAGGCCTCACCTCCTGGTTACACTAGTGACCATATTCCCGTGCATCCCGCAGAAGGGCGGAGGTGTTGCTAACATTTACGATAGCAAATTTCAATTTACAAAAAAAAATGGCGTTTTCATCTTTTGAGCTTCTAGTCATGAAATCTATGCAGCCTACTCAATCACTTTTTATAGCTACTGTTTACAGGCCTCCTGGGCCATATACAGCGTTCCTCTCTGAGTTTCCTGAATTCCCTATCAGACCTTGTAGTCATAGCAGATAATATTCTAATTTTTGGTGATTTTAATATTCACATGGAGAAGTCCACAGACCCACTCCAAAAGTCTTTCGGAGCCATCATCGACTCAGTGGGTTTTGTCCAACATGTCTCTGGACCTACTCACTGCCACAGTCATACTCTGGACCTAGTTTTGTCCCATGGAATAAATGTTGTAGATCTTAATGTTTTTCCACAAAATCCTGGACTATCGGACCACCATTTTATACGTTTGCAATCGCAACAAATAATCTGCTCAGACCCCAACCAAGGAGCATCAAAAGTCGTGCTATAAATTCTCAGACAACACAAAAATTCCTTGATGCCCTTCCAGACTCCTTCTGCCTACCCAAGGACGTCAGAGGACAAAAATCAGTTAACCACTTAACTGAGGAACTCAATTTAACCTTGCGCAATACCCTAGATGCAGTTGCACCCCTAAAAACGATAAACATTTGTCATAAGAAACTAGCTCCCTGGTATACAGAAAATACCCGAGCTTTGAAGCAAGCTTCCAGGAAATTGGAACGAAATGGCGCCACACCAAACTGGAAGTCTTCCGACTAGCTTGGAAAGACAGTACCGTGCAGTACCGAAGAGCCCTCACTGCTGCTCGATCATCCTACTTTTCCAACCGAGGAAAATAAGAATAATCCAAAATTTCTTTTTGATACTGTTGCAAAGCTAACTAAAAAGCAGCATTCCCCAAGAGAGGATGGCTTTCACTTCAGCAGTAATAAATTCATTAACTTCTTTGAGGAAAAGATCATGACCATTAGAAAGCAAATTACGGACTCCTCTTTGAATCTGCGTATTCCTCCAGGGCTTAGCTGTCCTGGATCTGCACATTTTTGCGAGGGCCTGGGATCGGGAGAGACACTTAAGTGTTTTAGTACTATATCTCTTGACACAATGATGAAAATAATCATGGCCTCTAAACCTTCAAGCTGCATACTGGATCCTATTCCTACTAAACTGCTGAAGGAGCTGCTTCCTGTGCTTGGCCCTCCTATGTTGAACATAATAAACAGCTCTCTATCCACCGGATGTGTACCAAACTCACTAAAAGTGGCAGTGATAAAGCCTCTCTTGAAAAGCCAAACCTTGACCCGGAAAATATAAAAAAACTATCGGCCTATATCGAATCTTCCATTCCTCTCAAAAATTTTTGAAAAAGCTGTTGCGCAGCAACTCACTGCCTTTCTGAAGACAAACAATGTATACGAAATGCTTCAGTCTGGTTTTAGACCCCATCATAGCACTGAGACTGCACTTGTGAAGGTGGTAAATGACCTTTAATGGCGTCAGACCGAGGCTCTGCATCTGTCCTCGTGCTACTAGACCTTAGTGCTGCCTTTGACACCATCGATCACCACATTCTTTTGGAGAGACTGGAAACCCAAATTGGTCTACACGGACAAGTTCTGGCCTGGTTTAGATCTTACCTGTCGGAAAGATATCAGTTTGTCTCTGTGAATGGTCTGTCCTCCGACAAATCAACTGTACATTTCGGGTGTTCCTCAAGGTTCCGTTTTAGGACCACTATTGTTTTCACTATATATTTTACCTCTTGGGGATGTTATTCGAAAACATAATGTTAACTTTCACTGCTATGCGGATGACACACAGCTGTACATTTCAATGAAACATGGTGAAGCCCCAAAATTGCCCTCGCTAGAAGCCTGTGTTTCAGACATAAGGAAGTGGATGGCTGAAAACTTTTTACTTTTAAACTCGGACAAAACAGAGATGCTTGTTCTAGGTCCCAAGAAACAAAGAGATCTTCTGTTAAATCTGACAATTCATCTTGATGGTTGTAAAGTCGTCTCAAATAAAACTGTGAAGGACCTCGGCGTTACTCTTGACCCTGATCTCTTTTTGACGAACATATCAAGACTGTTTCAAGGACAGCTTTTTTCCATCTACGTAACGTTGCAAAAATCAGAAATTTTCTGTCCAAAAATGATGCAGAAAAATTAATCCATGCATTTGTTACTTCTAGGTTAGACTACTGCAATGCTCTATTTTCCGGCTACCGGATAAAGCACTAAATAAACTTCAGTTAGTGCTAAATACGGCTGCTAGAATCCTGACTAGAACCAAGAAATTTGATCATATTACTCCAGTGCTAGCTTCCCTACACTGGCTTCCTGTTAAGGCAAGGGCTGATTTCAAGGTTTTACTGTTAACCTATAAAGCGTTACATGGGCTTGCTCCTACCTATCTTTCCGAGTTGGTCCTGCCGTACATACCAATACGTACGCTACGGTCACAAGACGCAGGCCTCCTAATTGTCCCTAGAATTTCTAAGCAAACAGCGGAGGCAGGGCTTTCTCCTATAGATCTCCATTTTTATGGAACAGTCTGCCTACCCATGTGAGAGACGCAGACTCGGTCTCAACCTTTAAGTCTTTACTGAAGACTTATCTCTTCAGTGGGTCATATGATTGAGTGTAGTCTGGCCCAGGAGTGTGAAGGTGAACGGAAAGGCTCTGGAGCAACGAACAGCCCTTGCTGTCTCTGCCAGGCCGGTTCCCCTCTCCACTGGGGTTCTCTGCCTCTAACCCTGTTGCAGGGGCTGAGTCACTGGCTTGCTGGTGCTCTTTCATGCCGCCCCTGGGAGGGGTGCGTCACTTGAGTGGGTTGAGTTACTGACGTGATCTTCCTGTCTGGTTGGCGCCCCCTTGGTTTGTGCTGTGGTGGAGACCTCTGTGGGCTATACTCGGCCTTGTCTCAGGATTGTAAGTTGGTGGTTGAGGATATCCCTCTAGTGGTGCGGGGGCTGTGCTTTGGCAGAGTGGGTGGGGTTATATCCTTCCTGTTTGGCCCTGTCCGGGGGTTTCTTCGGATGGGGCCACAGTGTCTCCGGACCGCTCCTGTCTCAGCCTCCAGTATTTATGCTGCAGTAGTTTATGTGTCGGGGGGCTGGGGGTTAGTTGGTTATACCTGGAGTACTTCTCCTGTCTTATCCAGTGTCCTGTGTGAATTTAAGTATGCTCTCTCTAATTCTCTCGTTCTCTCTTTCTCTCCTGAGAACCTGAGCCCTAGGACCATACGTCAGGACTACCGGGCATGATGACACCTTGCTGTCCCCAGTCCGCCTGGCCTTGCTGCTATTCCAGTTTCAACTGTTCTGCCTGCGGTTACGAAACCCCTACCTGTCCCAGACCTGCTGTTTTCAACTCTTAATGATCGGCTATGAAAAGCCAACTGAGAGACCTGGAGCCCTAGGACCATACGTCGGGACTACCGGCCGTGGTGACTCCTTGCTGTCCCCAGTCCGCCTGGCCTTGCTGCTATTCCAGTTTCAACTGTTCTGCCTGCGGTTATGGAACCCCTACCTGTCCCAGACCTGCTGTTTTCAACTCTTAATGATCGGCTATGAAAAGCCAACTGAGATTTATTCCTGATTATTATTTGACCATGCTTGTCACTTATGAACATTTTTGAACATCTTGGCATGGTTCTGTTATAATCTTCACCCGGCACAGCCAGAAGAGGACTGGCCACCCCTCATAGCCTGGTTCCTCTCTAGGTTTCTTCCTAGGTTTTCGCCTTTCTAGGGAGTTTTTCCTAGCCACCGTGCTTCTACACCTGCATTACTAGCTGTTTGGGGTTTTAGGCTGGGTTTCTGTACAGCACTTCGAGATATTAGCTGATGTAAGAAGGGCTATATAAAATAAAATTGATTGAAATTGATAGAGACAGTCTGATACAGTATATCATTATTATTCAGGGGTACGGCACTAGAGACAGTCTGATACAGCCTAAGTATGGACACTCAGGCTCATTTATTCCTTAGCTGAGAACGTTTCCTGGAACCAGATTATGGTTGGCACATCTTACTACACAATGCGATGCCTACAGAGCCGGTCCTGTCACATTTACCCGAGAGAAGGATGACAGACGCATGTTGAAACCGTGTAAAACTGTCCGAACTAGGTATTTTCTGGGATTTAACTGAGCTCTGCTTCCTTTATAACAGGATATATCCCCCTTAGAGCGCTTCAGACCTATTTAATACCTTATTATGGGAAAACATAGAGCACATATTGCTTTTAAAATCTGGTGCTTCTTTGTGTTTTTGACAAATTTACCTATTCTCCAATTCTGGCGGTATGTTTTGAGCCACTGTTCTCTGTCAATCCTTGTAAGAGACAGCATCCCCCTCCCCCTCCTACTGCTAACTAAAGCTTTTGATATAGAGCCCGGCCATAAAGCTTTTTAAAGAAATACATATATTCTGTAGCTACTGACGGCCAGTGAAAAGCCCGGCTGAAAGATGGTGTATTGAATGCCTAATTAACTGGCTGGTGTCCGGTCCTATCAGTTTTCTAAACCTCGGGCTCACCTCCGCTCATCTGATTCCCTGGGGTTAATTCGACATGCACACATTTTATAGCCCCTCAAGAATGATTTCTGCTGGCTTATGCTGAGGTGGAATTTACCTAACTCCACTGTAAGTCCATGTGTCTTCTTTTATTAGACAATAGAGGGGAAACACAATGACATTTTTATTTCTTTGGAATTTGAAGATGGACAGAGTGTCATCCCATGAGAAATATGACACCCTGGTGGTGGAAGAGATTGTGGATTCACTATAAACAGTCAGGGACAAATCAATTCCTGAAATGGCCTTTCCTTCCCCGGGTCCTTATTTTATTTTCTATGATAGTTGCTGTTTCTGGGTGAACAGTTTGGTATTTTGTTGAACGTGTTTGATACAGTACAGTGCATTTGGAAAGTATTCAGACCCCTTCACTTTTTCCACATTTTATTACGTTACAGACATATTCTAAAATTGATTAAATAATTTTTTTCCTCATCAATCTACACACAATACCCTATAATGACAAAGCAAAAATGGGTTTTAGACATCTTTGCTGATATATATAAAAAAAATAAACTGAAAAATGACATTTACATAAGTATACAGACCCTGTACTCAGTACTTTGTTGAAGCACCTTTGGCAGCGATTACAGCCTTGAGTCTTCTTAGGTATGGCGCTTTAAGCTTGGCACACATGTACTTAGGGAGTTTCTCCAAATCTTCTCTGCAGATCCTCTCAAGCTCTGTCAGGTTGGATGGGGAGCGTTGCTGCACAGCTATTTTCAGGACTCTCCAGAGATGTTCGATCGGTTTCAAGTCCGGGCTCTGGCTGGGCCACTCCAGGAAATTCAGAGACTTGTCCCGAAGCCACTCCTGCGTTGTCTTGGCTGTGTGCTTAGGGTCGTTGTCCTGTTGGAAGGTGAACCTTCGCCCCAATCTGAGGTCCTGAGTGCTCTGGAGCAGGTTTTCATAAAGTTTCTCTCTCTACTTTGCTCCATTCATATTTCCCTCGATTCAGATTAGTCTCCCAGTCCCAGACGCTGAAAAACATCCCCACAGCATGATCCTGCCACCCCCATGCTTCACCATAGGGATGGTGCCAGGTTTCCTCCAGACGTGACGCTTGGCATTCAGGCCAAAGAGTTCAATCTTGGTTTCATCAGACAAGAGAATCTTGTTTCTCATGGTCTTAGAGTCTTTAGGTGACTTTTGGCAAACTCCAAGCGGGCTGTCATGTGCCTTTTACTGAGGAGTGGCTTCCGTCTGGCCACTACCATAAAGGCCTGATTGGTGGAGTGCTGCAGAGATGGTTGTCCTTCTGGAAGGTTCTCCCATCTCCACAGAGGAACTCTAGAGCTCTGTCAGAGTGACCATCGAGTTCTTGGTCAACTCCCTGACCAAGGCCCTTCTCCCCTATTGCTCAGTTTGGCCGGGTGGCCAGCTCTATGAAGAGTCTTGGTGGTTCCAAACTTCTTCCATTTAAGAATGATGGAGGCCACTGTGTTCTTAGGGACCTTCAATGCTGCAGAAATGTTTTGGTACCCTTCCACAGATCTGGAAGAAGTTAGAGCTCCTGTCTCGGAGCTCTACGGACAATTCCTTCGACCTCATGGCTTGGATTTTGCTCTGAGATGCACTGTCAACTGTGGGACCTTATATATACAGGTGTGTGCCTTTCCAAATCATGTCCAATCAATTGAATTTACCACAGGTGGACTCCAATCAAGTTGTAGAAACATCTCAAGGATGATCAATGGAAACAGGATGCACCTGAGCTCAATTTCAAGTAAAGGGTCTGAATACTTATGTAAATAAGTTATTTCTGTTTTCAATTTGTAATACATTTGCAAACATTTCTAAAAACCTGTTTTCGCTTTGTCATAATGGGGTATTGTGTGTAGATTGATGAGGGGAAAAAAGTATTCAATCGATTTTAGAATAAGGCTGTAACGTATCAAAATGTGGTTAAAAGGGAAGGGGTCTGAATACTTTCCGAATGCACTGTATATTTATTAAGTGTTCAAAGTAAAGCAACAGAACAATATTTTTGAATTTCAAATCATGTTCAAAATGTTGAGACATTTACCATTCCTAATTTATAACCACTTGTAAAAAAAATAAAAAATACCTCACCTCTTAATTTACTCAATGTATGCTGTCGAGCAGAGTTTGATTTCAATTTCTGATGAAACTTCCCCCTATATTATTAACCCTAATGGTCACATTTGCATGGATCATGTATCGTGATTAACCTTCTGTTCAAGGTGCTGTTTTGTTTCATATTACTTTCATCTTAAGTATAGCCACACCTAATGGCTCCACCGGCCCCAGTGATTACATATCTAATGAAAACTATCTCAGTTGAATTTCCAAAGTAAATGCCAATTTAAATATCTATTTATCTGTCTTTGAGCGTGCCTTGTGGCTATTAGTGCATGTGAACAAGTCTGGCCTGGTAATTTTCATTCTCTCCTTGACTTCAGACAGGAGCGCGGGACCCCCTCATTCCCTCTGTCTCTTCTATAACTCAGAGCGGAGGAGGAGATGAATAATGTAGTAACAGCCACTCCTGCTTCCTGGTTCCTGGTTCCTGGTTCCTGGTTCCTGGTTCCTGGTTCCTGCTTCCTGCTTCCTGGTTCCTGCTTCCTGCTTCCTGGTTCCTGCTTCCTGGTTCCTGGTTCCTGGTTCCTGCTTCCTGCTTCCTGGTTCCTGGTTCCTGGTTCCTGGTTCCTGGTTCCTGGTTCCTGGTTCCTGGTTCCTGGTTCCTGGTTCCTGGCTGCGGCTCCCCCTTGGGCCCGGAGCTCCTGGTTCGAGTGCACACACTCCAGGGGGCCACTGCCAGTATCAGCTAACAATTATCTGGTGAGTTTGTACACTTTATTAGTACATGTCCACAGGTGTCACGGTTTCGGCCGAGGCAGCTCCTCCTCCTTGTTCGGGCAGGTTTCGCCGGTCGTCGTCTCCGGAGTACTAGCTGCCACCGCTCTATGTTTTCTGTTTGATTAGTTTTGTCTGTTAGCCACACCTGTCTTGTGTTATGTCTAATCAAGCACCCTATTTAGTTTCCTTGTTGTTAGTGTAGTGTTGTGTGTAATTGTTTCGTGTGAGGTGTCGTTTTTCGTACCTGTGTTTGGTACGCCTTTACCTCAGGAGTTTTGGTGCGCTTGTTTCTTTGCGCGCTTGTGTTTTACGCCTGTGTGCTTTTTGGCTGTTTTGGATTATTGCCTCGTATTTTCTTCAGTAAAGACTGTTGGACTAATTTCTGCTTCTGCACCTGATTCCGCACCACACCAATTCTACACGGCCCTGACAGAATTACACACCACTTCGATGGAATCAGCAGGAGCACAAGTCGACAGCATGGAGGACCGTATCCTGGGACAGGAACATCGCATCAACCGGATCGGGCACGCGTTGGAGGGCGTCATGGACACTCTTCGGCGCTGGGAGATCAGCGGTGTTCCTACAGCTCCACCGGTCGATCCATCACCACCACCGAACCTGCCTACTCATCCACCGGAACCCAGTGGGATTCGGCTCTCCTCCCAGGGCGTACGACGGCTCCGCTGCCGGGTGTCAGGGTTTCCCTTTGCAAGTGGAGCTCTACCTGGCCACTATACACCCGGCGCCCTCGGGATACGAGGCGTTTCCGCCCTCATCTCCTGTCTCACCGGCAAGGCGTTGGAGTGGGCCAATCGCCGAATGGAGGGGAATAGACTCCGCCACAGTCACCTATGCGGAGTTCTCCCGCCGCTCGGGCGGTCTTTGACCATCCACCAGAGGAAAGAGCGGCGGGGGAACGTCTATTCCACCTCCGACAGGGGATGAGGAGCGCTCAAGAATTCGCACTGGAGTTCCGGACTCTAGCGGCTGACGCGGGGTGGAATGAGGGGCCCTCATAGACCATTTTAGGTGTAGCCTTCGAAGGACGTCCGCAGGGAGTTAGCGTGTAGGGACACTACGTTAACTTTGACCAGCTTTGTGGACATGGCTATTCGCCTGGACAACCTACTCACGACCCGCGGGCGTCCCAGATGGGGGCCTCCATTCCACCCTCCGGCACCTCCGAGCCGAGTCCGATGGAGCTCGGAGGGGCCGGCCTACGGAAGAGAGGGAAGGAACCCGAGGGGGAGCAGTCTCCTGCACCAAGTGTGGCCGCGGAGGCACACCGCGGCGAGGTGCTGGGGAGGGTTCCCTGAGGAGGGAGATGGCAGGCCATACAGTGGGGAGGTCTCCCAGGTGAGTAGGCGCCCTACTTACCCAGAGCTTTCTGTCGTCCACTTTACATTACCTGTTTGTTTTCCACAGGTTGCACCTCGTTCCCAGCATAAGGCGCTAGTCGATTCAGGCGCAGCTGGAAATTTTATAGATCGTAAATTCTGTGTTAAGTTAGGATTCCTTTTCCAGTCGATAAGCCATTCCCGTACATGCCTTAGATAGTCGTCCGTTAGGATCTGGGTGGATTGGGGAGCTCACAGCGCCACTTAGGATGATGACGCAGGGGGTCATGAGGAGATGATTCAACTCTATCTGATTGACTCTCCTGCGTATCCGGTGGTACTGGGGCTTCCCTGGTTGACTACCCATGATCCTACTATTTCGTGGCGAGAGAAGGCTCTTAAAGGGTGGTCTGCTCAGTGTGAGGGGTTATGTCTGGGTGTTTCCATAGGGGCGACCTCGGTGGAGAGTCCGAACCAGATGTACCGCACTGCACATTCCTCCTGAGTATGAGGATTTGGCACTCGTGTTTAGTAAAACCCGAGCTGCACGATTGCCACCTCATAGACAGGGGATTGTGCGATAGACCTCCAGACAGGAGCCGCGCTTCCCCGCGAGCCATGTGTATCCTTTGTCACAGGAGGAGAAAAGGGCAATGGAGACTTACATTGCTGAGTCTCTGAGACAGGGATACATACGGACCTCTACTTCTCCCGCGTCCTCAAGCTTCTTTTTTGTGAAGAAGGATGGAGGTCTGCGTCCGTGTATTGACTACCGCAGTCTCAATCAGGTGACTGTTAAATACAGTTATCCACTTCCGCTGATTGGGACTATGACGGAGTCATTGCACGGGCACGGTTCTTCACAAAATTGGACCTCAGGAGCGCATATAATTTGGTGCGCATTAGGAGGGCGATGAGTGGAAGACAGCATTTAGTACTACCTCCGGCCATTACAGTATCTCGTCATGCCATATGGGTTAATGAATGCTCCATCAGTCTTCCAATCGTTTGTAGATGAAATTTTCCGGGACATGCAGGCGCAGGGAGTGGTGGTGTACATCGATGATATTCTGGTGTACAGCCCTACTCGGGCCGAGCATGTAGCCCTGGTGCGCAGGGTATTGAGGAGACTGTTGGAGCATGACCTGTATGTCAAGGCTGAGAAATGCCTGTTCTTCCAGGAGTCAGTTTCCTTTTGGGTTACCAGTTGTCTGCGTCAGGGGTGAGAATGGAGGTGGACCGAGTGTCCGCCGTGCGTAATTGGCAAACCCCAACGACGGTTAAAGAGGTGCAGCGGTTTTGGGTTTTGCAATTACTACCGGAGGTTTATCCGGGTTTTGGACAGGTGGCAGCTCCCATTACGTCTCTTCTGAAGGGGGGTCCGTGCGCTTGCAGTGGTCGGCTGAGGCGGACAGGGCTTTTGGGAGACTGAAGGACCTGTTTACCTCGGCAGCCCGGTGTTGGCGCACCCGATCCCACTTTACCGTTTCAAGTGGAGGTAGACGCGTCCCGAGGCCGGTATTGGGGCCGTTCTATCTCAACGCTCGGGTACACACTCTAAGCTCCGCCCCTGTGCTTTTTATTCTAAGAAGCTCAGTCCGGCGGAGCGGAATATGACGTAGGGACAGGGAGCTGTTAGCCGTAGTCCAGGCCCTAAAGGTGTGGAGGCATTGGCTTGAGGGGCTCAGCACCCTTTCCTTATTCTGACCGATCACCGTAACCTGGAATATATTCGGGCAGCGAGGAGACTAAATCCTCGCCAGGCTCGATGGACTATGTTTCTCGCCCGGTTTGTGTTTAAGATCACTTACATCCCTGGGTCCCAGAACGGGAGGGCAGATGCTCTGTCCCGCCGGTATGACGAGGAGAGGTGCGTGGAGTCCATTCCCATACTACCGGAGTCGTGTCTGGTGGCACCGGTGGTGTGGGAGGTCGATGCGGAGATCGAGCGGGCGTTATGCACCGACCCTAGTCCTCCACAGTGTCCGGTGGGTGGACGTACGTCCGCTGAGGTCCGGGGATCGATTGATTTATTGGGCTCACACGTCGCCTCCTCTGGACATCCGGGTATTGGCCGGACGGTGCACTGCCTTAGTATGAAGTACTGGTGGCCAACATTAGCCAGGGATGTGAGGGTTTATGTCTTCTCCTGCTCAATATGTGCCCAGTGTAAGGCACCCAGACATTTGCCCAGGGGGTAAATTACAGCCCCTGCCCGTTCCACAGCGACCCTGGTCCATCTATCGGTGGATTTTGTTACCGATCTTCCCTCCTCTCAGGGGAATACCACCATCCTGGTCGTTGTGGATCGGTTCTCTAAGGCCTGTCGTCTCCTTCCCATGCCGGGTCTTCCTACTGCCCTACAGACCGCTGAGGCTCTATTTACTCACGTCTTCCCGGCATTACGGGGTACCCGAGGATATAGTGTCCGATCGAGGCCCCCAGTTTACCTCCAGAGTCTGGAGAGCATTTATGGAACGTTTGGGGGTCTCGGTGAGCCTTACCTCGGGTTACCACCCGGAAAGCAATGGGCAGGTCGAAAGAGTCAACCAGGATGTGGGTAGGTTTCTGAGGTCATATTGTCAGGGCCGGCCGGAGGAGTGGGCGAGATTTGTGCCCTGGGCCGAGATGGCACAGAACTCTCTCCGCCACTCCTCCACCCAACTAACCCCTTTTCAGTGTGTATTAGGGTACCAGCCGGTTCTGGCACCGTGGCATGAGAGCCAGATCGAGGCCCCCCGCTGTGGATGAGTGGGTAAGGCGCTCGGAGGAGACGTGGGCACGCTGCTCACGTCCATCTGCAGCGGGCCATCGTCGACAAAGACGAGCGCCGACCTACGCCGCAGTGAGGGGCCAGGTGTACGCACCTGGAGATCGAGTCTGGCTCTCAACCAGAACCTACCCCTCCGCCTGCCCTGCCGGGAAGCTGGGTCGGCGGTTTGTGGGGCCTTTTAAAGTCCTGAGGAGATTGAATGAGGTGTGTTACAGGTTAGAACTACCTATTGATTACAAGAATATTAACCCCTCATTCCATGTGCTCTCCTCAGGCCGGTGGTAGCTGGTCCACTCCAGGACTTCGAGATTGAGGAGACTCCTCCGCCCCGTTGGGGAGATCGAGGGGCTCCGGCGTACACTGTTCGGACCATCCTGGATTCCAGACGCCGGATGGGGGGTCTCCAATATCTCGTGGAGTGGGAGGTACGGTCCGGAGGAGCGGTGCTGGGTGCCGAGGAGGGATATTCTGGATCCGTCCCCTGATGACCGAAATTCCATCGTGGTCATCCTAGCGCGCCCGCGCCGCGCCCTCCTGGGCGTCCCCGAGGCCGGAGTCGGCGCACGGCTGGAGCCGCGCGTCAAGGGGGTACTGTCACGGTTTCGGCCGAGGCAGCTCCTCCTCCTTGTTCGGGCAGGTTTCGCCGGTCGAAGTTCGTCTCCGGAGTACTAGCTGCCACCGCTCTATGTTTTCTGTTTGATTAGTTTTGTCTGTTAGCCACACCTGTCTTGTGTTATGTCTAATCAAGCACCCTATTTAGTTTCCTTGTTGTTAGTGTAGTGTTGTGTGTAATTGTTTGCCGTGTAGGTGTCGTTTTCGTACCTGTGTTTGGTACGCCTTTACCTAGGAGTTTTGGTGCGCTTGTTTTTTTGCGCGCTTTTTACGCCTGTGTGCTTTTGGCTGTTTGGATTATTGCCTCGTATTTTCTTCAGTAAAGACTGTTGGACTAATTTCTGCTTCTGCACCTGATTCCGCACCACAACCAATTCTACACGGCCCTGACAGAAGTACACACCACTTCGATGGAATCAGCAGGAGCACAAGTCGACAGCATGGAGGACCGTATCCTGGGACAGAACATCGCATCAACCGGATCGGGCACGCGTTGGAAGGCGTCATGGACACTCTTCGGGCGCTGGGAGATCAGCGGTGTTCCTACAGCTCCACCGGTGTCGATCCATCACCACCACCGAACCTGCCTACTATTTTCTTCAGTAAAGACTGTTGGACTAATTTCTGCTTCTTCACCTGATTCCGCACCACACCAATTCTACACGGCCCTGACAACAGGTCCCCCCTCCCTCCCTCTTCCACTGGGCAAACAGTGTCATGACAGGGAAGGTCCCCTCCCTCCCTCCCTCTTCCACTGGGCAAACAGTGTCGTGACAGGGAAGTCCCCCCTCCCTCCCTCTTCCACTGGGCAAACAGTGTCATGACAGGGAAGGTCCCCCCTCCCTCCCTCTTCCACTGGGCAAACAGTGTCATGACAGGGAAGGTCCCCCCTCCCTCCCTCTTCCACTGGGCAAACAGTGTCATGACAGGGAAGTCCCCCCTCCCTCCCTCCCTCTTCCACTTATTTATCTAATAAGACCAAATTAATTAGACCGGAATTAGCTTTGGAAATTAACTGCCCAAGAGCCAAGTAGACTGTGTTCTGTTATGATCGGTCTCCAATTATAGTCTATGTCTATACTGGAAGCTAAAGCTTGGATTCTTTACCCAACTACACCAATGTGGAAAATATTTGCAAGTAGTCCGGATTGAACAAAATATTCCTTTAATCTTTTTTTATTTTATTTTTTTACTTACAGTATGTTCAGTAATTCTATGATATCTAGCTGTATCATGTTATGAAGGGTGTGACATGGTCTGATATCTAACTGTATCATGGACGGCAGGTAGCTTAGTGGTTAAGAGCGGGTTCTAATCCCCGAGCCGACTAGGTGAAAAATCTGTCAATGTATCCTTGAGCAAGGCACTTAACCCTAATTGCTCGTGTAAGTCGCTCTGGATAAGAGTGTCTGCTAAATGCTCAAATGTAAAATGTAATGAAGGGTGTGACATGGTCTGATATCTAACTGTATCATGTTATGAAGGGTGTGACACATGGCTAAGCCATTGTCAGGTTGTGTGTCAGTCCTATTAGTGATGTAGCTCTGTGTAATTCCTGTTCCCACAAGGCCTGCTCTCGTTTACTTCCTACTCCCCCCAGGTCAAGATGTTAACTAGTGACAAGACCTTTACACACAGGATGATACAAGTCTTGTTTGACAAGCTGGAGGTTCTCCTGTACTGACCACCTTTTACGATATGAGCAAAGTCTGCTAACCTCATTACAATGCCGGCCATCTCCCTCCCTCCCTGCCTTCCTCCCTCCCAGCTAAAGTATTAAATCAAAGACCCAGGCGTCAGGCTGATGTGTATTTAACATCCCTGAGCACTTGTCAGTGATGAGCAGGGCCAGTCAGCCCCGGTGTCCTTGCCTCTATTCCCTGACGTGCAATCTTCCCTTATCTGTCCACAGGGCACGGCCCCTTCCATAGCCAACCACAAATGCATACCTAATGAAGCGTTCCTCATGAGGCGAATCCCTCTCACAACTCTCCTTGTTTGTGTTTTTGCTGTTGTGTTGGAATAGTGGAGCGAAGGTCACACTAATGATCTGTGGCAGTGGTAAGGGCCCGGCTTCACAATAGGGCCTGACTTCACGGGGCGTTTCTGGAAGTTTCTGTTGACTTGGTTAGTGGTGGCAGTGAAAACATAAAAACGACTTGTCAACACTTCAAGGCCTCCAAGCCACTTGCCCAACACCAGCATCTGAGCAGTACAGAACGTCATCCTTTAGGGACAATGTGGACATAGTCAGGATCAAAATAATACAGAAAAGTTAATGGCTACCTACATATCAAATATCGATACAGTATATTCATATTAACATCTCTGTTGAGATATTACAGTAGTGTCTGTCTTGCCTGTCACTAAATAATTAACCCATACTCTAACATGCATTCTGTTTTCTTTCTACTGTGGAAACTCAAAAAGTGTTTTTTCATTTGTCTTCACACCACATCCAGGGCCGAACTAACGCTGAGACACGTTAGAATTAAGTATGAAAACTAAAATATAGTTTTGTTCTCTTCCTGAAAGCATCTTTGTATCCTGTAACAACGTCCTTAGTGTGCCACCCTGTCACTGGATCAAAAAATGAAAAAGTGAAATACACATTTAAAATGTGATAAAAGAATGAGCTGTCCTCTGGAAGTCTGAGGCTAACCTTTCATTGTGACTAGTATCACAGAGAACAAAGGTTAGACATAGAACAACGCCTGGAGGGACGTTTTCCTGATGTATTTTTCCACTTGATGAGACCATAAGAAAAGACCTCTCTCTGTCACATGCGTCTGTCTCTGTCTAATCTTATCTTTGGGCTAGACATCAGAGTTATGAGGCACTAGTTTCTTGTCAAGGAGGGGGTGCATTATATACAGATTTTATATAAGCAGTTGAGGACACGGCGACACTATGTTTGAAATGTTTCCTCCCCCCCCTTAAAAACAGCTCTGAGTAGTGAGTCTCCATAATCCCAAGTTATTTCACAAAAAAAACAGTCAAAGTGATGAATATGAATATGTAAGGATTGAATATAGTATTGTGGTTTAAAAAAAAGGAACCCTTTGGTGGAAAGCCATGACAGATATTCCCTAACCAACTAGTGTTAGTTGTACAGCATGAGAATACCTGCAGACGGGTTACAATACAACTGACAGAAAAAGACACGTCTTCCTCAACCAGTCAAAAGACACAAGGGCATTGCAAACTTCCCCGAAAAAAAAACATGCAAACCCAAAATATTCTTCCCCCGCCCCATAAAGTTGAGTCAAACAGAAAACACGATTGTCCTGTTCTAACCGAAGCTGTGAAAACAGGGAATTAGGAGGTGGTCTTTGTCAAATCACTAAGCTACACTATTACATGTGAAATATCAACATAGAACTTCGAGTAGAAGTTACCCGGGGGCCCTGTCTGAGGACGATTATTTACAGTATTGAAAACCAACTGACAATGTACTTCTAAGGCAGTACCAGTGGTGTTGTGGAGGGTAATACCAGGTATACACCGTATAACCCACTTATTTTCAGTGGGCATCGTCTATACTCAATTCTTAATCCCCCATTGATGCTGTATCACAGCAGTGTAGTGGAGGTAGACAACGTATCAATTAAATAAGGCTGATGGAACAGGACGGTAAGACAGAGAAAAATTGAATCTCCCAAAAATAGTGCCCACCTGGCTTGACGGGGGTTGAGCTGCTTCACTGACTGGAGGTAAGCCAGATTCTTATGATCCGTCCAAACGATGAAGGGGTTGTTCCGCCCCCTCAACCAATGTCGCCACTCCTCGAGAGCCAGCTTAACGGCGAGCAGTTCGCGATTGCCAACATCATAATTCCTCTCTGCCTGAGAAAGTTTCCTTGAGAGAAAAGCACAGGGATGCAGTTTGTTATCTTCAGAAGAACGCCTGACAACACCGCACCTACCCCAGTGTCGGATGCATCCACCTCCACGACAAACTGGCGGTCGGGTCCGCTGCATCAGAATGGGAGCCGAGGCGAAGCGATGTTTCAGTTCTTCGACGCTGATTCGGCCCCTTCATTCCAAGCGAACGGTCGTGAGATGGAGGTGAGAGCGGTGAGTGGCGCCGCAATGCGGCTGTAGTCCTGATGAACCTCCTATAGAAGTTCGCAAACCCCAGAAATCGTTGAAGTTGTTTGCGGGTAGAGGAGGCTGGCCAGTCCCGTGACAGCAGAGATCTTAGCTGGGTCCATCCGCAACTCCCCCTGAGCGATGATGTAACCCAAAAAAGAGGTCTCAGACACATGAAATTCACATTTCTCCATCTTCACAAACAGTTTGTTCTCCAACAACCTTTGCAACACCTGGCGCACATGCAGTTCATGTTCCTGGGAGGACTCTGAGAAAATCAGATATCATCCAGATAGACAAAAACAAACCGATTCAACATGTCCCGAAGGACATCATTGACTAGTGCCTGAAAAACAGCAGGGGGCATTAGACAACCCAAAAGGCATAACCAGATACTCAAAATGTCCCAGGGTGTGTTGAAGGCAGTCTTCCATTCATCACCTTTACGAATGCGCACCAGGTGATACGAAACCATTTCGTAGATCCAGTTTCGTAAAGATGGTAGCACCATGAAGGAGGGGAAAAGCAGAATTAATCAAAGGCAGAGAATACTTGTTCTTAATGGTGATGTTGTAAGTCCACGGTAATCAGTCACAGGGTCTGAGGGTCTTATCCTTCTTAGCAACAAAAAAGAATCCCGCTCCTACAGGTGACGAGGAAGGACGATAATACCTGCCGCCAAGGAGTCCCGAATGTAGTTCTCCATAGCCTCCGTCTCCGGCCGGGAGAGATTGTACAGGCGACTGCTGGGGAGCGGGGCTCCTGGCTGGAGGTCAATGGCGCAGTCGTAAGGCCGGTGAGGAGGAAGAGAAGCAGCTCTGTGTTTGCAGAAAACGGATGCCAGGTCATGATACACGTCAGGAACATTAGAAAGATCCATGGACTCCAGTGGAGGTCGAGGCACAGTACTGGCAGGAGTCAGAGCAGAACACAAACAATTCACATGACAAAATGTGCTCCATGAAACAATTCTACCTGTCACCCAATCAATGTGTGGATTGTGTCTTATGAGCCAGGGGATACCAAGGACCAGAGGGTCTGTGGGCAGTCGATAATATGGAATTGAATGTTCTCCTGATGATTTCCCGACACTCTAAGACAAACAGGAACAGTCTGATGGGTAATATGGGTCAACAATTGTCCATTCAGACCCTTAGCCTGCAGCGGACAGTCCATAGGAACAGCCTCCCAAATCCATTTGTTGAGCCCACTCTCTATCCAAAAAGCTTTCGTCTGCACCAGAGTCAATCAGCCACTAACAGAGAGATTCTGGAACTGCCACTGGAGGGATGCCTGGAGCAGAATGCGGGGAGAAGAGGAAGAATCCGCTGCTCGGCTCACCAAAACTTCTCCCATTAATGATGAGCCGGCCCTTTTCCCGGACGAACTGGGCAGGAAGGAACGAAATGACCAGCTTCTCCACAACAGGCAGACCCGAGCCTGAATGCGACGTGCACGCTCCTCTGAGGACAACCGTGCACGACCCACCTCCCTGGCTTCGGGTTCAGTGCTCCTCGTATCGACTCGGGAAGACACGGCTTTCTCCGTAGGGAAGATGCGGGAGGAGTTTGTTGATGACAGACAGGTTGCTTGGAACTAACACTCCTCTCCCGGCGGCGCTCCCGAATCCGATTATCCAACCTGATGGTGAGTGAAATAAGATTATCCAGCGTAGGCGATTCATCATATGACACCAATTCATCTTTTAAAGTCTCAGACAAAGCATTGATGAACACTCCTTGTAATGCCTCGTCATTCCAACCACTCACTGCTAGCTAAAGTCCGAAACTCCACTGCCATCTCCGCCACACTCTGCGAGCCCCCTGCGAAGAGAAAACAACCGTTTTCGCAGCCTCCTCTTGCCTCGTACGGGGTGGTCAAAACCTTCCTCATCTCAGTGGTGAAGGCAACGTAAGCATTGCAAATGTCCGACTGACTCTCCCAGAGACCGCGGATCCCCAGGCACGAGCGGAACCGCTAGTAGAGTTGATAAGGTAGGCAATACGGGCTCTTTCTGAGGCGTAGGTGAGGGGCTGTTGTTCAAACACTATCGAGCATTGAGTCAAAAATCGCCACAGGTTCCCATGTTCCCGTCATAGCGCTCTGGAGCAGGAACAAAAGGCTCTCTGATCTGGGCTGAAGGGGTAGTAAGGGCAGACACTTGATTGGTGAGTAATTGAACCTGATTAATCAGCACCTGACTGTCCTCAGCAATCGTCTTAAACAGGGTATCATGTTGGCCAAGTAAAATGCCCTGATTGGCTATGGCAGTCCAAATTTGAGTGCACTCTGGGGTGGTATCCGAGCTACTGTCTGCTGGGTCTATGATGGTCAGATCATACTGTTATGATTTAACTGGATAAGAACCCAAATGCAGACCAGTACACCAAGCCAGAGAAGTTTTAACAGGTTTATTTACAATGTTCAAAGTCCAGGTTTCCCAATATAGGGGAAGAGCAAGTCCAGGTTACCGGGAGGGTAACAGATCCAGATCAGGGCAGGTGTGGTACCGTAATGTCCTAGTGTCCGTGGTGAGTCCAAAAGAGAGGTCCGGTAATGGAGAGCAGGATGGTGGTGGCAGGGGAGTGAAGCGGAGACAGAGTCAGGTTCCAAATATATGGTCGTCTTGACTATGATCTGACGATGAGTGGTAAGTTTGACCGGGTCTTAAAGGCTGAGGTGATTATGGTGAATGAGCTGCAGCTGGAACCCTGACTCCAGCACCCAGACTTCACTCCTGCAATCAAGGACAGACAGAGGGGAGGGAGAGAACAGAGAGAGAGCTACCTAGCAGCAGTAGGCC
>NW_025538309.1:0-20674 GCF_020615455.1 Coregonus clupeaformis | reverse complement strand
CTAATCTCAGCTCGTTACCTGTATAAAAGACACCTGGGAGCCAGAAATCTTTCTGATTGAGAGGGGTCAAATACACTTATTTCCCTCATTAAAATGCAAATCAATTTATAAAATTTTTTTGACATGCGCGTTTTTTCTGGATTTTGTTGTTGTTATTCTGTCTCTCACTGTTTAAATAAACCTACCATTAAAATTATAGACCGATCATTTCTTTGTCAGTAGGCAAACGTCACAAAATCAGCAGGGATCAAACTTTTTTCCCACTGTAAGTGAAACAAATAACACAACAATTACATATTTATTTCATAAACAAAGTTATGACAACACCCAATCCCCTGTGTGAAAAGTAATTGCCCCTTACACTCAATAACTGGTTGTGCCACCTTTAGCTGCAACGACTCCAACCAAATGCTTCCTGTAGTTGTTGATTAGTCTCTCACGTCGCCGTGGGAGGAATTTTGGCCCACTCTTCCATGCAGAACTGCTTAACTCAGTGGACGTGTGGGTTTTCAAGCATGAACTGCCGTTTCAAGTCCTGCCACAACATCTCAATTGGGATTAGGTCTGGACTTTGACTAGGCCATTCCAAAACTTCCAATTTGTTGCTTTTTAGCAGTTTTCATGTAGACTTGATTGTGTGTTTTGGATCATTGTCTTGCTGCATGACCCAGCTGCGCTTCAGCTTCAGCTCACAGACCCGGATGGTCTGACATTCTCCTGTAGAATTCTCTGATACAGAGCAGAATTCATGGTTCCTTCTATTAAGGCAAGTTGTCCAGGTCCTGAGAGCAGCAAAGCATCCCCAAACCATCACACCACCACCACCATGCTTGACCTTTGGTATGTTGTTCTTACTGTGGAATGCAGTGTTCTGACTCTGTTGCGTCAGCCTCATTGCGTAAAAAAGACATGGATTTTTTTTAGGGTGCATTACGTCTGCACAAAGGGGATGCCGCCGGGAAATCAAGGCATTATCAAGTGCTTGTCAAATTGTGAATGAGAGACTGATGAAGTGTGGACAGCCTGCGAAAAAACAAGCAACTTTTTTCAAATCATCACATTAGAGTCGCATCCATGCAGCCTTACAATGTATTTTAAATAAAAAATATATAGCCCATCGTTTGTAGAACAACTAAAGGTACATTAATAACTCTAAATTAAGCATAGAGGAGTACCCTATTTATTAGTTAACCGCTCAACACAGAATAGCCGCATGTGCACACTCCCCTCAATTCATTTGGAGAAAATATCCTTGTATTTTATTCAGCTTTGTTCAATTGTATTATTCAAACTATAAAATCATGTCACGGAATTCTAAGCAAATTTTGTCTGCTAAATGAACTAGTGTAGACCACAGTCATATGGCATAGCCAGATCAGGACCTAACATAAGGGACAACTCAGAGTATGCTATTCTGTTCTTCTGAAATAGACTACATTTCTACTTCATATCATGTTTCTTTAGACCTGTCTAAAATAAATAATGGATTTATTGTGACGGTGTAGGCTATATTACATGGATTTATTATACTTTTTTAAATGTAGATGTTCCAAAGGTCCGCATCAGTGGCTTTGCACGTATTGTGGAAGCCAGGAGAGGCTAAATGTGTTTATGTTAATTAACGGTCAATTACCGTGAGAACGGCAGTTATTTGCTTGACAATCACCGCTGATCGAAATTTTCGTGAATCGCCACAGTCCTAGTTGTGGGTTCTAAATACTGGCTGTTGAGAGACTGCAGTTAAAAGAGTTACTGAGTGTTATGGAAATAGTCGGCCCCCTAATTGACGACTGTCCTCAGCAGTGTTTGTTTGTGTGTGTGTGTGTGTGTGTGTGTGTGTGTGTGTGTGTGTGTGTGTGTGTGCATGTGTGTGTGTGTTTGATGGAGGGGGTAGTGAGATTGGTGGGTAAGGTATGCACCATAATAAAATTAAAGACAGAGGCCTTGTCAATATTTTATACAGTGATGTTTTTCTTCTTTAAGAAACGCTTCTAAATGTCCTTGAGGTAGACTTGTGTTAGGTCTTTCTATAAAAAGTAGTCTTAGAATGCTCACTTTTGTCTCAAACTCAGTGCTTTTGTAAAGATCTGGATAAAAATATAAACTTTCGGCACTCAAAATCCAAAGTCGATAGAAGAGTTCAAAATGGAGATCAATACAGGCATTTTCTTTCAGTCAACACTCAAAGGCATTTTCTTTTTTGAATTCTGATACGTTTTTTTTCTAAATTCAATAAACCCTTTTATGTCCCACCTAGTCAAATATAACTCTGATGAAATTTGAAGCAAGTGCTAGGACTGGCCTTTATGTGGCTGAGAATCTTGGAATGTGGGGGAATGATGATGAAACATAGAACACTACAACAGAAAAACACAACTAAAACGCAAAAACAATTGCCTTAACTAAAACGATGCATTTTGGTGTACCAGCAGTGTCTGTCAAAACAACATCCAAAGTCAAAGTCTGGGTATATGAGAAGAAAGCTGGGGGTAATTTCATGGTTATGCACCAGTGATTTAACTGTATCATAAGTGGATTTGGAGAGGTTGTGTAGCATTTGGTCCTTGTTTCATGAAGTGAGGTTTTCAGTTTGATGGCAAAGTGCCCTCATTGCAAATGGCTGTTCTTGAGGCCACAAGCAAAATCTCACGAAGACGAATGGGAAGTCAAGTACTGTAATAAATGATTTCAATAGAGTCAGAAAAGAGGCACTACAATGCCTTGCAAAGGTATTCATCTCCCTTGGCGTTTTTCCTATTTTGTTGCATTACAACCTGTAATTTAAAGGATTTTTTATTTGGATTTCATGTAATGGACATACACAAAATAGTCCAAATTGGTGAAGTGAAATGAAAAAATAACTTGTTTCAAAAAATTCAAAATAATCAATAACGGAAAAGTGGTGCGTGCATATGTATTCACCCCCTTTTGCTGAAGCCCTAAATAAGATCTGGTGCAACCAGTTACCTTCAGAAGTCACATAATTAGTTAAATAAGGTCAACCTGTGTGCAATCTAAGTGTCACATGATCTGTCACATGATCTCAGTATATATACACCTGTTCTGAAAGGCCCCAGAGTCTGCAACACCACTAAGCAAGGGGAACCACCAAGCGGCACCATGAAGACCAAGGAGCTCTCCAAACAGGTCAGGGACAAAGTTGTGGAGAAGTACAGATGGGTTATAAAAAAAATATCTGGAAACTTTGAACATCCCACGGTCACAAAGCCTCCAGTGATGATCCATGGCCCGGAGCCCTCCAGTGATGATCCATGGCACGAAGCCTCCAGATGATCCATGGCACGAAGCCTCCAGTGATGATCCAGGCTCGGCCTCCGGTAATAATCCACGGCACTGAAGCCTCCAGTGATGATCCGTTGCACAAAGAGTCCAGCTCCGGTCAGCTGCTTCACTCCAGTGCCAGAGCAGTCTGCTCCCACCGGTGCCTAGTCCAGCTCCGGTTATCTGCCCTACCAGAGCCGGGGCAGTCCACTTCACCGGTGCTCAGTCCGGGGTCCGGGTGCGTCTACTCTTCCCCCATGCCGGAGCCATCCGCTCCACCGGGGTCTGAGCCGGAGCCAGATGCAACCCTCTCCAGGGTCGGGGTCTCCACACCAGGGTCCAGACAGGACTTGGTGCATCGCGGAGGACTGCTGGGCCGGGACCAGACGTCAGCCCCTCTCCAGGGTCGAGGCTCCCACACCAGGGTCCAGACAGGGCTTGGTGCATTGTGGGAGGACTGAGGGGGGAGCATCACGCTGGGGTCCAGACCAGACCGGGCGTGCAAAGGGGAGGCAGGATGGGAGAAGAGTTTACTGCCTACGTCACGTCCGAAGCCGGCGCCGCCACCGAGGCTAGATGCCCACCCGGACCCTCCCCTAATGAGTCAGGTTTTTGCGGCCGGAGTCCGCACCTTTTGGGGGTGGGTACTGTCACGCCCTGACATTGAGATCTCTAGTTGAGTTGGTCAGGGTGTGAGATCTAGTTTATATATTTCTATGTTGGCCGGGTGTGGTTCCCAATCAGAGGCAGCTGTCGGTTGTTGTGTCTGATTGGGGGATCATACTTCAGGCAGCCATGTTGCCTACCTTAGTTGTGGGATCTTGTTTCTGTCTTGGCTTGTTTGATGTTTAGCTTCTTGAACTTCACGTTCTGTTGGATTTTGTTATTTTGTCGGTGTTTATTAAAATGAACGACTATGTACACATACCACGCTGCACCTTGGTCCGATCCTTTACATAACGAACGTGACATAAATAATGATTTTGGAATGACTAACTCATCTCTGTACCCCAAACATACAATTATCTGTAAGGTCTCAGTCGTTGAATTTCAAACACACAAAGACCAGGAGGTTTTTCAATGCCTCGCAAAGAAGCGGCACCTATTGGTAGATGGGTAAAAAAAAAGACTTTGAATAGCATGGTGAAGTTATTAATTACAATTTGAAAGTTGTATCAATACACCCAGTCACTACAAAGATACAGGTGTCCTTCCCTAACTCAGTTTCCAGAGAGGAAGGAAACCCGCTCAGGGGATTTCACCATGAGGCCAAAGGTGACTTTAAAACAGTTACAATGTAATGGCTGTGATAGGAGAGAACTGAGGATGGGTCAACAACATTGTAGTTACTCCTCAATACTAACCTAAATGAGAGTGAAAAGCTTGTACAGAACAAAAATGTTCCAAAACATGCATTCTGTTTGCAATAAGGCACTAAAGTAACACTGCAAAGAATGTGGCAAAGAGATTAACTTTATGTCCTGAATACAAAGCTTTATGTTTGTGGCAAATCCAACACATAACTGAGTACCATATTTCAAGCGTGTTATGGGTATGCCTGTCATCGGCAAGGACTAGGGAGTTTTTTAGATAAGACACAGAATAGAGCTAAGCACAGGCAAGATCCTAGAGGAAAACCTGGTTCAGTCTGCTTTCAACAGACAATGGAGACAAATTCCCTTTCAGCAGGACAATAACCTAAAACACAAGGCCAAATATACACTGGAGTTGCTTACCAAGATGACGTTGAATGGTCCTGAGTGGTCTAGGTACAGTTTTGCCTTCAATCGGCTTGAAAATCTATGGCAAGACTGTCTGTCTAGCAATGATCAACAAACAACTTGACAGAGCTTGAAGAATTAAAAAAATAATAATGTGCAAATATTGTACAATCCATGTGTGCAAAGCTCTTAGAGACTTATCCAGAAAGACTCACAGCTGTAATTGCTGCTAAATGCGATTCTAACATATATTGACTCGGGGTGTGAAACTTATGTAAATTAGATATTTCTGTATTTCATTTTCAATACATTTAAAAAAAATTCTAAAAACATGTTTTCACTTTGTCATTATGGGGTATTGTGAGTAGATGGGTGACACAACAAAATGTGGAATAAGTCAAGGGGTATGAATACTGTCTGAAGGCGCTGTATGAATAAGATTCCATTCAACTGAAAATTTAAATTATTATAATTTTTTTTGCTGAGCAGGCATTTAAATTTAGGACAGCTCACACATTTTTGTCTATTAAATGAAACACATTATTTAACTAGGACAGTGATATTACAGTCGCCATTACAGGACTTTATTGATAATCTGACAAAAATGCATAATTATTACATACTATTTTCATAATTTTAATACAGAGTTTTTCATTAGTTCCAGTGTTGTTACAACACACACTTTTTGATAGTACATGTTTTCTAAATTCATTGTCTTCACATTCATCTGCTTCAAAGCATTTATTTGTTATAATCTTGTGTTCATCCTTTATAGTGTCATTAATGCGTTCTTGTCAGAGAGAGAGTTGAAACTTTTCCCCAGTAATAGGCTCGCGTATTGAACATTCACTGGTAATTGAACATGAATGAACTGTTCTGAGACCTGAGCTGTGTGAGGTAATTCATTGTGATGGTTGTGTTTGTGGGCACAGTGTGTGTGGCTTGCTGCTGACTGGGTGAGCAGGCACTGTGGAGGAGGCAGCTGCTGTTTCGGTGACTATGAGACTGTAATTACTCTTCTGGCCTGTAGATGGCGGTGGTGCTCTTCCTCTCTGTGAAAATACTTCCTGGAAACCTCACACCGTTGAGGCTTCAGGCAGGGTATTCAGTCAGAGCTGCCAAAGGAATGGGTTATGGACTGTTATGGTCAAAAGCTGCAGGTAGGGGGCTCATACGGATTAAGCTTTAATGTGTGCTGCAGAGTTAAGGGAGTCAATGACCAACAATGCCAGCTGTGTATCTATTTTTGCCTCGGCCAGTGTCCTACGACTCTCGCTGTCTTTTCACCTTTCTCTCTTTACTTTCTCACCTCTATCTCTCTCTTTTTCTCTCGCTCTCTCTTTGTCTTTTCATCCCACCTTTTCTTAGCTTCACTCGTTAATCGTGCAAGTTCTCTCTTTTATCTTTCACTCTCTCCCTCTGGCTCTCTCCTGCCTCTCCCTCCCTTCCCCTCGCTCTCTTTCCCTCCCTCCCTTCCTCTCTCTGTTTAGCTTGGTGTTGGGCAGAGACCACCGACACTGACCTCCCAGTCACCTCACACTCTTGTCTCTTTTATCTGTCTCTGGCTGAGGTGATCATTGTGAAGGTTTGCTTTGAGCACAGATGGTGAGCTACAGGGAGCTATAGGGACTAGCCAGGCTCACAGCCAACTGCTAGCTCACTAGCTCTTCTTTGTGTGGGCAGGTTGGGGTAGAGAGTGGAGATACTATGGCAACCAGCAGAGATCAGGAATACAACAATATCAACCAAATGATAAATCCTTGAGGAGGACCGAACTAAAAATACAGTTATCACAGAGGAATGTTCTCATCTTATGATCTGGAAAACAAACAATTCAATTGGGAAGTAAACAATGGTTTCATCAGCAAGACGTGATCATTTACCAAAGAGAGTGATTAATTCAAGCAGATTGAAAGATTTATGTGACAAACAGAAATTGAATTATGGGGGGTCAAAATCAAAAGTAACAGTCAGTATCTGGTGTGGCCACCAGCTGCATTATGTACTGCAGTGCATCTCCTCCTCATGGACTGCACCAGATTTGCCAGTTCTTGCTGTGAGATGTTACCCCACTCTTCCACCAAGGCACCTGCAAGTTCCCGGACATTTCTGGGGGGAATGGCCCTAGCCCTCACCCTCCGATCCAACAGGTCCCAGACGTGCTCAATGGGATTGAGATTCGGGCTCTTCGCTGGCCATGGCAGAACACTGACATTCCTGTCTTACAGGAAATCACGCACAGAACGAGCAGTATGGCTGGTGGCATTGTCATGCTGGAGGGTCATGTCAGGATGAGCCTGCAGGAAGGGTACCGCATGAGGGAGGAGGATGTCTTCCTGTAACGCACAGTGTTGAGATTGCCTACAATGACAACAAGCTCAGTCCGATGATGCTGTGACTCACCGCCCCAGACCATGATGGACCCTCAACCTCCAAATCGATCCCGCTCCAGAGTACAGGCCTCGGTGTAACGCTCATTCCTTCGACGATAAACGTGAATCACCCCTGGTGAGACAAAACCGTGACTCGTCAGTGAAGAGCACTTTTTGCCAGTCCTGTCTGGTCCAGTGACGGTGGGTTTGTGCCCATAGGCGACGTTGTTGCCGGTGATGTCTGGTGAGGACCTGCCTTACAACAGGCCTACAAGCCCTCAGTCCAGCCTCTCTCAGCCTATTGGGGACAGTCTGAGCACTGACGGAGGGATTGTGCGTTCCTGGTGTAACTCGGGCAGTTGTTGTTGCCATCCTGTACCTGTTCTGCAGGTGTAATGTTCGGATGTACTGATCCTGTGTAGGTGTTGTTACACGTGGTCTGCCACTGCGAGGACGATCAGCTGTCCGTCCTGTCTCCCTGTAGCGCTGTCTTAGGCGTCTCACAGTACGGACATTGCAATTTATTGCCCTGGCCACATCTGCAGTCCTCATGCCTCCTTGCAGCATGCCTAAGGCACGTTCACGCAGATGAACAGGGACCCTGGGCATCTTTCTTTTGGAGTTTTTCAGAGTCAGTAGAAAGGCCTCTTTAGTGTCCTAAGTTTTCATAACTGTGACCTTAATTGCCTACCGTCTGTAAGCTGTTAGTGTCTTAACGACCGTTCCACAGGTGCATGTTCATTCATTGTTTATGGTTCATTGAACAAGCATGGGAAACAGTGTTTAAACCCTTTACAATGAAGATCTGTGAAGTTATTTGGATTTCTACAAATTATCTTGGAAAGGCATAGGTGGGTAAACTCTGATTGCCGGTCGCGGTGAAAAAGTAATGCTCCCCTATGCTTTCAATGCATTTAAAAAAAAGGTGGGTAAACGGCGTTTACTTGTATTTACCCTCCACTAGGCCTATACCACTGCCAGTAGTCTACCCTCTCAGCCGAGGGAAATTTTAAACACATGAATACACACAGCATAGGTAGCCTACATTCAGTATAATACATTAGTTGAATCAAAACATGTTTTACACCCTAGTTCATGAGTTGTCCATAATTCATGAGTTAATGCTTGGAGTCTTCACAGATCGTGTGACATAAAAACACTACCTTTGTTTCCTTACATTAATGACATGACAGTGTTATTTGTCATTATTAAGCATTTAACAATTGTATTAGAACATTGAACTTAAAATGATCTTGGCGATCTCAGAAAATGCACTGTAAGTTTAACTATGCCTACATAACATTTCATTATGTTTCACCGTGAAAAACAGTTATCTTGGGCACACAAATCAAAGATAATGTAGGTCTATGCCATTGCAAAATCGAATGCCTCTAACCGAAAGAGTCAACTATAGTCATACTGTCATTAACGAATACTTGTTGGATGGATTGGATGCGCATTGGTGTCTAGCTATAGGCTAGTTATCTAGTGATATTGTCGACCATCAGGTGATCCAGTAAAGAAAACAAATATTTATAGAAAATAATCAAGCTAAATAAATTGTCTACTACTTCTGGCAACAGATGGCACGGAGAACACCAGTACCCGTGCACATCTGAAAAAACAAGGCAATGAGCACTCCAAACAGCTGATTGACAAAAGCAAACAATGATAAATCAACGGATAAATCTAATGCATTGGAATAAAGACATAGGCTATTATTATCTAGGATGCATGACAAACAAATGGCGAAAATTAGGAAGTACAAAGGAAAATCTAAGCTCAGCTGAGGCAGAAATTCAGCTCTACACTCTTAGAAAAAGGGTTCCAAAAGGGTTCGTCGGCTGTCCCAATAGGAGAACCCTTTTTGGTTCCAGGTAGAACTATTTTGGGTTCTATGTAGAACCCTCTGTGGAAAGGGTTTGTCACGATCGTCAGGGAGAGAAGTAGACCAATGCGCAGCGTGATGAACGAACATGTTACTTTATTTAATAAAGCACGAAACAAAACAATAAACGACTCGTAACGTCCTTGGTAACAATGACCAACACGGAACAAAAACCCACAAACACAAAGGGAAAACATATAGTTTAAATATGGCTCCCAATCAGAGACAACCAGCCAACAGCTGACACTCGTTGCCTCTGATTGGGAGTCACTCAGGCAAAACATAGAAATAGACGAACTAGAACCCCCAACATAGAAACACACCACATAGAACAAACACACCCTGGCTCAACAACTAGAGTCCCATAGCCAGGGTGTGACAGTACCCCCCCCTAAAGGCGCGGACTGCGACCGCGCCTCAAAAAGAGCAAAACAGGGGAGGGCTGGGTGGGCATACCTCCTCGGCGGCGGTTATGGCTCCGGGCTTGGGCACCACCCTCCAACAAACCCCCCATAGCGCCCTGGTCCGGTCTGGCCCTCGCTGGCTAGAGCTGGACTGGACGTAGCAGGAGCGGTTAGCTTCAACTCCGTAGTGGAGCCGTTGACCGGTACCTGGTTAGGCACCGGTGACCCAGGCACGGGTTGTGCCGGACAGACGACGCGCACCCCTGGCTTGGTGCGTGAGGCAGGAAAGGACCGGACCTGGCTGACGATACGCACCCCTGGCTTGGTGCGTGGAGCAGCAACGGGCCTCACTGGACTGACGACTCGCACCCCTGGCTTGGTGCGAGTGGCCGGAACGGGCTGGACCAGGCTGACGACTCGCACCCCTGGCTTGGTGCGAGTGGCAGGAACGGGCTGGACCAGGCTGACGACTCGCACCCCTGGCTTGGTGCGAGTGGCAGGCACGGGCTGGACCAGGCTGACGATTCGCACCGTAGACTTGGTGCGAGTGGCAGGAACAGGCCGGGCCGGGCTGGCGACGCGCACCGTAGGCTTGGTGCGTGGAGCAGCAACGGGCCTTACCAGGCTGGCGATGCGCACCGTAGGCTTGGTGCGAGGGGCAGGAACAGGCCGGGCCGGGCTGGCGACGCACACCGTAGGCTTGGTGCGGGGAGCAGGAACGGACCGGACCAGGCTGGCGAAGCGTACCACAGGCTCGATGCGGGAAGCAGGAACAGGCCGGACCGGGCTGGCGACGCGCACCACAGGCTCGATGCGAGGAACAGGAACAGACCGGACCGCACTGGGGACACACACCCCTGGCCCTACGCGGGGATCAGGAACGGGCCGGACCGGACTGGTAACACACCCCAGTACCTCTCGCCGTGCCTCCACACTTTCCTTCCCCTTAGTGACCAGTGGCCCCCTTAACATGGCGGCCTCCTCTGCCAACCCGCTGGACCGCTCTATCGCGGCCTCCTGCTGCCCCGACGTCGTGAGCCCCCCTAAACATTTTCTGGGGGTCTCTCCTCCCCGTGGGCCAGGCCTCTATAGTTTTCGCCCAACTCTCGCTCTTCTGCCTCCAACTCCAGCCATTCTGCTCTTCATTAGGCTTGACCCAGTCGAGACTCTTCCTCCACTGTTCCCAAGTCCACCCTCTCTGCTCTTCACTCGGCTTAGCCCAGTCGAGACCCCTACTCCATCGATCCCAAGTCCTTCCTCTCTCCTCTTCACGCTGCTTGGTCCAGTTTTGGTGGGTTTTTCTGTCACGATCGTCAGGGAGAGAAGTAGACCAATGCGCAGCGTGATGAACGAACATGTTACTTTATTTAATAAAGCACGAAACAAAACAATAACGACTCGTAACGTCCTTGGTAACAATGACCAACACGGAACAAAAACCCACAAACACAAAGGGAAAACATATAGTTTAAATATGGCTCCCAATCAGAGACAACCAGCCAACAGCTGACACTCGTTGCCTCTGATTGGGAGTCACTCAGGCAAAACATAGAAATAGACGAACTAGAACCCCCAACATAGAAACACACCACATAGAACAAACACACCCTGGCTCAACAACTAGAGTCCCATAGCCAGGGTGTGACAGGGTTCTACATGGAACTCAAAAGGGTTCTAAAAAGGGTTCTCTATGGGGACAGCCGAAAAACCATTTTAGGTTCTATACTGAACAAAATATAAACGCAACATGTAAAGTGTTTCATGAGCTGAAATAAAAGATCCCAGAAATGTTCTATATGCACAAAAAGCTTATTTCTCTCAAATTATGTGCACAAATTTGTTTACATCCCTGTTAGTGAGCATTTCTCCTTTGTCAAGATAATCCATCCACCTGACAGGTGTGGCATATCAAGAAGCTGATTAAACAGCATGATCATTACACAGGTGCACCTTGTGCTGGGGACAGTAAAAGGCCACTCTAAAATGTGCAGTTTTGTCACACAACACATTGCCACAGATGTCTCAAGTTTTGAGGAGTGTTCAATTGGCATGCTGACTGCAGGAATGTCCACTAGAGCTGTTGCCAGATAATTGAATGTTAAATTCTCTACCATAAGCCGCCTCCAACGTTGTTTTAGAGAATTTGGCAGTACATCCAACCGGCCTCACAACCGCAGACCACGTGTATGGTGTCATGTGGGCGAGCGGTTTGCTGATGTCAACGTTGTGCCCATGGTGGCGGTGGGGTTATGGTATGGGCAGGCATAAGCTACGGACAACGAACAGAATTGCATTTTATCTATGGCAATTTGAATGCACAGAATTACTCTGACGAGATCCTGAGGCCCATTGTGAGGCCCATTTTGTGTAAGGTATCTTTGACCAACAGATGCATATCTGTATTCCCAGTCATGTGAAATCCATAAATTAGGGCCTAATGAATGTATTTCAATGGACTTTTCTCCATATTTGAACTGTAACTCAATAAAGTCTTTGAAATTGTTGCACGTTGCGTTTATATTTTTGTTCAGTATATAATGAAAAACTGAAAGAAGGTTCACATTTCCCATCTATTTCACATTGGTGATTGACAGAATGGGCTCAATAAGTACTGTACTGACCAAAGCATTTAAAAATGGTTAAATACAACCAAGTTGCAAAACAAGAATGTCATCAAAGTGAACACATTGACTGACCATATCCTGACTTTGAACATAGGTGATATGTCCTCAATATGCACACTAACAAACCTCAGGCCACGTGTAACCATGCCAACCCAGGACCTCCACATCCGGCTTCTTCACCTGCGGGGTCATCTGAGACCAGCCACCTAGACAGCTGATAAAACTGAGGAGTATTTCTGCCTGGCTCGCAAGTGGATGGGCCTATGCCCTCCCAGGCCCACCCGTGGCTGCGCCCCGGCCCAGTCATGTGAAATCCATAGATTAGGGCCTAATGAATGTATTCAAATTGACTGATTTCCTTATATGAACTGTAACTCAGTAAGATTGTTGAAATTGTTGCATGTTGCATTTATATTTTTGTTCAGTGTAGATAGCACTTTTTTTCTAAGAGTGTAGCCTACTGCATGGACAGCACAGCCACATGGAAATAAATGATTTAAACCATGACAGAGCGGTGCGGGTGTTCATTTCATTGAAAGATTTTATTTTCATATTTACCACTGTAAAACATATTTATCACTGCAATTTAAACAAATAGGAGAATGGTTAAATTAGCATTATTTAGGGACGCTAACGTCTCATTTAGGGGGGCTGATTCGCACCATGATTGCAAGCATGTGTGGGGGCGCACATGTGATTGTCTAGGTCTACAGTTCTTGCACGTTAGAGGGATGTAGTGAATCGAGTATGATCATCAGGAGCCACTGTACTTCACTTTTACTTCACAGCGTTTTTATTGATCTGTCTGATTTATAATATCATAGGTCACAGAGATACACAGCTGTGGATTCTCCATTTGAGGAAGTTAATGGTTAATGACAGAGGGTTTTGGGTTCAATATACTGGCTGTTGAGACTGTAGTTGAAGGGTTACTGAATGTTATGGAAATGGTTGGCAGGTTAACAAGATAATGCCCCAAAATTGCCTTGTTGCAGGGATCAGTCGGCGTCTCATATCTATTGTCAAAAAACAAAGAAAATCCAGCTGAATTTTTGCCAATTAATAATTGATCTCCATGCTTGTGATGTTCATTAATTGGAGTTCCTCAGAGGGTCAATGCAGCCATGAATATCCACAACTCATTGTCTGAGCTCGGTCAGCCATAACAGAGAGAAAGGGGTCAGGCAGAGACAAACATCAGGAAGACAGAAGTTCATGATGAACTTTGTGGTCTTCTGATTCCCTGTCAACTCCAAGTTTAATGTTCCCCATCACACAGTTGAAGAGCTAATTTGCTCTCATCCGTGAGGTTGACAATGGCAACCACGAAACAGCAAAAGCAACAGAGAGAGAATCATCGCATGAGGAGGAGATCTGTCTCTCTACATCTCCAGTAGCCAGCTCCTCCCTCCTCGCGGTTAATGACTGCTTGACTGAGTAGGGCAATTACCAAAGATAGATTCCATTATACCATTTCAATTGCTTGAAATTTGATTACCTTTAATCTGTTCTATTTGTGGACGATGGTAGTGTAGTAGAGTACGACAAGGCAAAGATGCACATTATGGACGTAAGCCTGAAGGAACTCAGAGAAGCTGTGGTGTATATGGGATTCACAAAGAGGAACTAGTTATCTTAATTGCTGACTAAGTGGGTGGAGGTTCTCTACGTTCTCTCTTTGTTTGACCCTGGCCTATTGGATATTTCTGTGTCTGTCTGTTCCTCTCCCTCTTTCTCCATTTTGGCAACACTGCAAATCTTTAAGAGGAAAATCATGTGTTCGAATGTCAGTCATTGTGTGATTGAATCCATTTGAATTCAATCACATTAACAGCACAACAAAGCTGTACAACTACTAATAGGCCTACAACTAATAAAAACTACTGCTACAACTACTAATACAATTAATACAACTAAGTACCTATAATATATACCTACTAATTCGCTACCTATTATGACACCTAATTACTACCACAAAGATGGCCGCCGCTCCACCCACCATCGAATGCCAACTTAAATGGTCATGTCTATGCTATTATCTATATTCTATGATTTCAATAGTTTTCCTATGGAGGATTGACAGCATTCAAGTCAACATTATCTGATGTGTGGACCATTTGAAAGTAGACATTTCTATTTTATTCCCATTTTAGTACATTTATCAGCCTAAACATGACACCCACCCTGTATTCAAGAGCAGGTTGTGTCTCAAACGATGGCGGGCACAACACAAAAACCTCAGATGATGTAAAATAGGGTCTAAGCTACAACATATGCGAATATGAATTAAAAAAATGGGAGTTTAAGCGTTTTTAGATAATTTATGTTTAAGGTAAGAAAAAATGATTATTTTTTTCATAAGAAATTATAAAATAGTTTGACAACCCTGTTCGTATGCTTTTAAATGATATCAATCTTAACCATTTATCTTTTCCAGTGATGAAGACATGGATGTATCATGGCATGGTTTGCAAAATAGGTCAACTTTGAGCACCTTTATCGTTTGAATGTTTTGGCAATCAGGTCCAAAAAGTCACTTTCTGAGCACTTCTACAATGGGCAAATATGTATGGTTTCGTTCAAATCCAAAGGGGTGCTGTCAAAAAGGGATTGAATTCAAATGTATTTATCCCTTAGAGTTAACAAACAACAGGAAACTGTGGAAGACTATGGAGTTCGGAAACATTAAATATCAGAAACAGGAGTAGCAAACAAGTAGAGCAGCCATGATGACTTTGCTGTGCTACTTATTAGCAGTGATCAAAATAATGGCGTGTGTAGGCGCACCCACTCCAGAGGGTTAGGCACTGGGTTAATGATTCATTAGACTGAGTGCCCTCTCTGGCTGAAATATATAACAGTATTATCATCTTTTCTCATGAACAGAGCTACATAATCCGCGTATGTGAATATTCCTCTGCCTTATTGACACAATTTGAAAAAAGGGAAAGGACATGAGGGAGTCGTCTTAGTGTTGTGGCCGAGACAGCCGAATAAACTGTTAAAGAAAACATCTGTTACCTTTTAAGAGTGAGTTCTCACCCATCATGCACCCCTGCCAAACATCCTGTTTGTACTGTCAGACACATCCTCATTGTACTGCTCATCATATTCTATTTGATTTGATTTTTTGCTGCTGCTGCATCACTCAAACGTTGTGCTTTAAGTAAGTGGAGTTCAAGTGAGAGGTACCTTGTCAAAACTCCTAATTGAAGGAGGTGATGGGGATTGGAGGAGTTGCACTGACAACAGAATGGGATTTGATTTCTCAGCTCTTACAGCAAATAAAATAAAATAAAATGTGTATTGGTCACACACATATTTAGCAGATATTGCGGGTGTTTTAAAATGCTTGTGTTTCTAGCTCCAACAGTGCAGTAATATCTAACAATTCACAACAATACACACAATACACACAAATCTAAAATTAAAAGAATGGAATTAAGAAATATATAAATATTAGGACGAGCAATTTAGGAGTGGCATAGACTAAGATACAGTAGAATAGTATAGAATACAGTATATACATATGAGATGAGTAAAGCAAAAATATGTAAAGATTATTAAAGTGACTAGTGTTCCATTATTAAAGTGGCCAGTGATTCCAAGTCTATGTATATAGGGCAGCAGCCTCTAAGGTGCAGGGTTACGTAACCGGGTGAAAGCCGCCTAGTGATGGCTATTTAACAGTCTGATGGCCTTGAGATAGAAGCTGTTTTTCAGTCTCTCGGTCCCAGCTTTGATGCACCTGTACTGACCTCGCCTTCTGGATGATAGCGGGGTGAACAGGCAGTGGCTCAGGTGGTTGTTGTCCTTGATTCTCTTTTTGGCCTTCTTGTGACATCGGGTGCTGTAGGTGTCCTGGAGGGCAGGTGGTTTGCCCCCGGTGATGCGTTGGGCAGACCGCACCACCCTCTGGAGAGCCCTGCAGTTGCGGGTGGTGCAGTTGCCATACCAGGCGGTGGTACAGCCCGACAGGATGCTCTCAATTGTGCATCTGTAAAAGTTTTACGTGCCAAGATACATTTCTTCAGCCTCCTGAGGTTGAAGAGGCGCTTTTGCGCCTTCTTCACCACACTGTCTGTGTGGTTGGACGATTTCAGATCGTCAGTGATGTGTACGCCAAGGAACTTGAAGCTTTCCACCTTCTCCACTGCGGTCCCGTCAATGTGGATAGGGTGCTCCCTCTGCTGTTTCCTGAAGTCCACGATCAGCTCCTTTATTTTATTTTCTTGACGTTGAGTGAGAGGTTATTTTCCTGGCACCACACTCCCAGGGCCCTCACCTCCTCCCTGTAGGCGGTCTTGTCATTGCTGGTAATCAGTCATGGGTGAACATGGAGTACAGGAAGTGGCTGAGCACGCACCCTTGTGGGGCCCCTGTGTTGAGGATCAGCGAAGTGGAGTTGTTTCCTACTTTCACCACCTGGGGGCGGCCCGTCAGGAAGTCCAGGACCCAGTTGCACAGGGCGGGGTTCAGACCCAGGGCCCCGAGTTTAATGATGAGTTTGGAGGGTACTATGGTGTTGAATGCTGAGCCATAGTCAATGAACAGCATTCTCACATATGGAGAGATTGAATATGTCCGTAAACACTCCAGCCAGATGGTCTGCGCATGCTCTGAGGACGCGGCTAGGGATGCTGTCTGGGCCGGCAGCCTTGCGAGGGTTAACACGCTTAAATGTCTTACTCACGTCGGCCACAGAGAAGGCGAGCCCACAGTTCTTGGTAGCGTGCCGTGTCCGTGGCACTGTGTTATCCTCAAAGCGGGCGAAGAAGGTGTTTAGCTTATCCGGAAGCAAGACGTTGGTGTCCGCGACGTAGCTGGTTTTCCCTTTGTAGTCCATGATTGTCTGTAGACCCTGCCACATAAGTCTCGTGTCTGAGCCGTTGAATTTGTGACTCCACTTTTTCTCTGTACTGACGTTTTGCCTGTTTGATTGCCTTACGAAGGGAATAACTACACTGTTTGTATTCGGCCATATTCCCAGTCACCTTGCCATGGTTAAATGCAATTTTGCGCGAATGCTGCCATCTATCCACGGTTTCTGGTTTGGGTAGGTTTTAATAGTCACAGTGGGTACAACATCTCCTATACACTTCCTGATGAACTCAGTCACCGTATCCGTGTATTCATCAATGTTATTCTCAGAGGCTACCTGGAACATATCATAGTCCACGTGATCAAAACAATCTTGAAGCATGGATTCTGATTGGTCAGACCATTGTTGAATAGTCCTTAGCACGGGTACTTCCTGTTTGAGTTTCTGCCTATAGGGTTAAAATAGAGTCGTGAACAGATTTGCCGAAGGGAAGGCGGGGGAGGGCCTTGTAGGCATTGCGAAAAGCTGAGTAGCAGTGGTCCAATGTTTTCTCAGAGCGAGTGCTACAGTCAATGTGTTGGTAAAATTTCGGTAGCGTTTTCCTCAAATGTGCTTTGTTAAAATCCCCAGCTACAATAAATGCGGCCTCAGGATATGTGGTTTCCAGTTTGCATAAAGTCCAGTGTAGTTCTTTGAGGGCCTTCGTGGTATCGGCTTGAGGGGGAATGTACACGGCTGTGACTATAACCGAAGATAATTCTCTTGGGAGGTAATACGGTCGGCATTTGATTGTGACGTATTCTAGGTCGGGTGAACAAAAGGACTTGAGTTTCTGTACGTTATCACAATCACACCATGAGTAGTTAATCATGAAACATACACCCCCGCCTTTTTTCCCCCCGGAGAGTTCTTTATTCCTGTCTGCGCGATGTACTGAAAACCCAGCTGGCTGAATGGATGGAGACAGTATATTCCAAGAGAGTCATGTTTCTGTGAAACAGAGTATGTTACAATCCCTGATGTCTCTCTGGAAGGAGATCCTCACCCTGAGATTGTCTACTTTATTATCCAGAGACTGAACATTAGCGAGAAATATACTCGGAAGCGGTGGACTAGAAGTCCACTCCGAATATCTCTTCTCCGCCAGCTGTGTTTTGGAATCAGTTCAATTGCCTTAGGGGGTACGAACAAAGGATCCAATTTGGGAAAGTCGTATTCCTGGTTGTAATGCTGGTGAGTTAACGCCGCTCTGATATCCAGAAGTTCTTTCCGGCTGTATGTAATGTAAGAAATAACACCAAAAAAAAGTTGGTTAGGAGCTAGAAGCAGAGATGCCCTATCTGTCGGCGCCATCTTGAAGGGTTGTTTAGAAAAGCTCAGAGGCAGACAGACAGGCAGATCTGGTGAGGATTGTGGGATAATAGCACAGGTATGACAACACAACAGGCAGAGTTACATCGCTCATTACAGAGAACTCAATCCCCCATGTTGCTTCACTCTCACAGCAAAACACTGCTCACTGAACACTGAACACTGCTCTGTGCCTTGTGTGACCTCACCTCAACAGGAGCAAGTCATATCACTTCTGACATCATAAAGCTATCAAATTCGATCTGGAATACCTGACAATTAAATGCGACCCTATTACCTCCAGAGAGAATTACGATCTGTTATCATCACGGCTGTTTACATTCCTCCCCAAGCCGACACCTTGCTGGCACTCAAGGAATTATACACACAAATCTACATTATTTTGGATTTCGGGGCTGCATTTATTGTGGCTGGTGACTTCAACAAAGCAAATACTACTGAAATGTATCCTTTTTTTTCCGCGAGGCCAGCGGATGCTGGATCATTGTTATTCACCCTTCCCTTCAGATCACGCCTCCATCCTGGTTCTCCCCGCCTATTGGCAGACATTGAAGCAGGAAACGCAGGTGGTAAAAATCAATTGAAGACGCAAAATGACAGTACAGGGACAACGCGAGACGCATGTGGCAAGAACTACAAACGATCAAGGATTATAAAGGGAAAACCAGCTGCGTGGCGAATACCAATGCCTCTCTCCCAGATGAATTAAACACTTTTTATGCTTGCTTCGAGGAAAACAACATCGATCCTCCTACGAGGGACCCTGCTGCTCAAGAGGACTGTGTGCTGTGGTTCTCTGTGGCCGATAGTGAGTACACATTTTAAGTGTGTGAATACGTGCAAGCAGCCGGCCCTGCCGGCCCATACTCACAAAGCAGCCAGCCATCAGAGCATGTGCGGACCAGCTGGCTGGAGTGTTTACGGACATATTAAACCTCTCCCTGTCCCAGTCTGTAATCCCCACATGCTTCAAGATGTCCACCATTGTCCCTGTACCAAAGCAAAGAAAGGTAACCTGCCTAAATGACTATCGCCCTGTAGCACTCACTTCTGTCATCATGTACTGCTGGTCAAGGACCACATCAGCTCCACATTACCTGACACCCTGGACCCACTACAATAAGAGGTACTGCCCCAACAGATCCGCAGACGACGCAATCGCCATTGCACTGCACACTGCCCTATCCCACCTGGACACAAGGAATACCTATGTGAGAATGCTGTTAATTGACTGCAGCTCAGCTTTCAACACCATAGTCCCCTCCAAGCTCGTCATTAAGCTCAGTGCCCTGGGTCTGAACACCTCAGCAACTGGATCCTGGACTTCCTGATGGGGAGACCCCAGGTGGTGCGGGTAGGCAACAACACCTTCGCCATGCTGACTCCCCAAGGGTGTGTGCTCTGCCACCACCTGTACACTCTATTCACCCACGACTGTGTGGCCACGCATGACTACAACACCATTATTAAGTTCGCTGATGACACAACGGTGGTAGGCCTGATCATAGACAGCCTACAGGGAGGTTGGAGCCCTAGCAGAGTGGTGCTAGGACAACAACCTCTCCCTCAACGTCAGCAAAACCATGGAGCTGATCATGGACTACAGATTGGGGCTGCAGTGGAAAAGGTAAAATGCTTCAAGTTCCTTGGTGTGCACATCACTGAGGACCTGGCATGGACCCACCACACTGACACCATGGTGAAGAAGGCGCAACAGCGCCTCTTCAACTTCAGGCGACTGAAGAAATTTGGTATGGCCCCTCAGATCCTCAATAACTTTTATAAGTGCACCATTTAGAGCATCTTGTCTGGCTGCATCACCACTTGTTAAGGCAACTGCACCGTCCTCAACCGCAAGGCTACTACAGAGGGTGGTGCGGACGCCGCAATACATCACTGGGGCAAGATCCCTGCCCTCCAGGACATTTCCACCAGTCTGAGGAAGGCCCGGAAAATCGTGAAGGATTCCAGTCACCCAACCCACGGACTGTTCACTCTTACCATCTGGGAGGCAGGTAGCATAGTGGTATGACCCCCACAAGTGTCTTGGGACTCGTCTAAAGTCGATACAGCTGATCTGCCAACTTCTGTCTGTAGCGTCTGAACAGTTTGGGCTACACACTAATATGACCCCTCTGTGGAAAGGTGAGACTCTCACAAACACGTACATGTCGGCAGTAGTGGTGCGTG
>NW_025538308.1:0-20676 GCF_020615455.1 Coregonus clupeaformis | reverse complement strand
TCACGAGTTGCTAAGCCAGAAGGCAACCAGGACAAGGTAAGTTGAGCGAGGTGAGTGTTTATTTACAAATTCAAAGAGTGATGCTAATAATCCAGGAACAGAGCGGGCGGCGTTGATTAGTTGTTGGGGGGTGCGAGTGGTTGAAGTCCCATCCTGGAGTCGAGCCAGCCGCCCGAGCCACCAGGCAGAGGGTTGGATGAAGGTTCTCGGTGACTGCAATAACACGGGGGGTAAGTAAGCAACAAACCAACAAGGTGCAAAAACAACAAAACTATCGCTAGTCTAAGACTGATATCTGTAAACCTACTTTCATGTACATCCAATGATTTAGGCCAAGCCTAAGAAGAGGGTGATGATCGGGACCAGGTGTGCAGATTGCTGATGGGATGCAGGTCCGAATCAGAGCTCCCCGGCTTCCAGACCTCGAAACTGGAGATCCACTACTAGTCCACAGACAGACCCGATCAGACTGCCGGGATCGTTACAGTACCCCCCTCCCGGCCAGGCGCCACCGGGCGACTCCCGGGAGCACACCAGGATGCGTAGAGTCACCTGATGGTCCATCTGGACCTGTCGCCCGCGGATCCCTCCTCTCTTCAGCCATCCCCTCCCATCCCAATACTAAACCGTCTGAATCTGATCCCCCTGTAGGCAACCCCTCCGATCATCCGAGGGGGGCGGGGGCAGAGAGACTGAGAAACGCTTGGGGCAGGAGACATGAAGGTGGGATACCTCCTCGGGAGTTTGATTCACTCCACCTTATCACCTTCTCCACCTCAGCGACCAATAACTTCTACAACTTCCCTGACTCAGTCCTAGGAGGAGTCCCGTGCTGGCCAACCAGACCTTCTCTGGTGTAGGTGGGAGGCGGGGATCCCCGCGTCGCCTGACTGATGTCTCTAAGGAGTGCTTTTTCTGGCCCGATGCCAGTTCCGGTGTCAACGACGAATCTGACCTGAACAGACACTTAGAGCTCCTTCTCCTGAGAAGGGAACAAGGGAGGGTTGGTAGCCATACAGGCACTGGACGGGAGACATCCCAGTGGCAAGATGTGGGAGAGTATTTGGGCGATACTCAGCCCCCAGGGCGACTGAGGGACCCAGGAGTGGGGGTTGGAGGGGGCCAGGCAGCGTAGCGTGGATTCCATCTTCTGGTTGGCTCTCTCCGCCCTAACCATTAGATTGGGGGTGAAACCAGATGTGAGCTACTGTAGCTCCAATGCCAAACGAAGGACTTCCAGACAGCAGAGGTAAACTGGGCCACTAAAGCATATCACTGGGCAACCTCTAAAACCTCCTACCAGGATCTGGCTCTCCCGAGGCAGAGGAACTTGGCAATTGGCACAAAGTGGGGCGAACTTGCTGAATCTGTCCACGATAGTCAAGCACCGTGTTCCCCTCAGACGCGGGCAACCCAGTGACAAAGTCCAGGGCCCGATGCGACCATGGTCGCGTCGGGAATAGGAGGGGGTGAAGTAGTCCGAGCTGGGCGATTGTACTCTTATTCTGCGCACACACTGGACAGCAGCAACATGCCCCGATATCCTCGTCGTGCGAGCCACCAAAAGCGTCTGCGAAAAGCGCCATTGTCCGAGCCACGCCAGGTACAAGCCATCTTGCTGGCGTGGACCATTTGAGGACAGCGGGCAGCCCTCAGGCACACACCCGCGGGTCGTTACCGGGACCGGGCTGAGTCCAGCCCCCGCACCTCCTCCTCAATCCTCCACATAACTGCTCCCCACGCGCAGTTCCGGGGAGAGTTGTCTCGGTCTTACTCTCCTCCGTCTTGCAGAACATCCGCAACGTCCCCTTCCTTCTTATCTCTCAGGCGATTGTCGTCGAAAACCACGCCCACCTGGCCTGGCGTTGGTTTAGCGATTGCACTAAGCAAGATTCTTGTGGTCAGTCCAACAATCGGTTGCTCCCCCCCTCCAGCCAGTCCCACTCCTCCAAGGCAAGTTTCACCGCGGAGCTCCCGGTTACCCACATCGTATTCCTCTCCGTGAGCGGGTACGCAGGGATGATTTACTGTCCGTGGAGCATCGCTGCGACAGGATGGCGCCAACTCCCACTCGCCGCGTCCACTTCAGCGGCGACTGACGCGTTCGGTTGAGAGTTGCGTTGTATCCTCTTCAAATCCCTTCTCCCTGTTCCGCTTGAGAAGTCCTATACTGAGTCAGCCAGATTAGCGGGGCCCACCCTTAATCCCGGATGAATTTAAATTCTCAAACCCCAAAAATCTCTTCAATCTCGACGGGCTGGGCCCATTCCAGAACCGCTCTAACCTTCTCCTGGTCCATCCTAATCTCTCCCCTGGAGATGATGTACCCGAGAAAGGATGTCGTGTGGGCGTGAAACTTCGCACTTCTCGGCCTTCACGAACAGGCGATTCTCCAACAATCGCTGCAGAACCTGCCGGATATGCTGGACGTGGTCGGAAGGTTCCTTCGAGAAAGATCAGAATGTCATCCAGGTAAACAAACACAAAGAGACTCATCATATCTCTCAGGCGTCGTTCACCATACTCTGGAATACCTGAGCATTGGTCAGTCAAAACGGCATCACCTGATACTCGAAGTGACCCATCGGTGTATTGGGAAACCCGTCAACCACTCGTCCCCCCTCTCTGATCCGGACCATGTGATACGCATTGCGTAGGTCTAGCTTAGTGAACACCATAGCACCCTGTAAGTGAGTCGAAGGCAACTCATCAAGGGCAGGGGATACTTGTTCTTGACCGTGATGTCATTCAACCCCGATAATCATACACGGTCGAAGAGAGCCATCCTTCTTACCCACAAAGAAGAATCCTGCCCCAGGGGTGATGACGAGGGACCGAACGAGACCAGCAGCTAGGACTCCTTGATGTAGGTCTCCAAGCCCTCACGTTCAGGTCGGGAGATACTGTATAACCTTCCCTTGGGGTAGACAGCTCCAGGGAACAGGTTGATGGCACAATCATATGGTCAGGTGGGGAAGGGAGTGACAGAGCCTTCTGCTTACTGAAAACTTCCCCAAATCGTGATATGTCTCGGGGAACCAGGGACAAATCTGGGGGTTTTAGCCTCAATCACCTGACTGGGAACCGAATGGGGGCAGGCAGTCTTGAGACAGTTAGCATGACAATCAAGGCTCCAACTCGTTACCTTGCCCGTCACCCAATCGAACGTGGGATTGTGTTCCTTCAGCCAGGGGTATCCAAGGACCAGAGGAACATGGGAAGGCGGCAGAATGAAGAATGAAATCATCTCAGAATGATTCCCCGACAACCGCATCTTAACCGGTTCAGTCCTCATCGTGATACGTGCCCAGACTACTGCCGTCCAGAGTGGTAGCTTCAATGGCTTCCGGCAATTGCTCTTGGAAAGCCCCAGCTGTTCCACCAACTCGGCATCTAGAAAGCTTCCATCTCGGCTACCTGAATCGATAAAAGCGTTAATCGCTAAGCTCTGATTCCTGTTCATAAGGGTAGCCGGGAAACGGGGTCTGACAGAGGTATTGAGAGGTCGACACTGGCTCGCTAAAAGTCCTCCCAACTTTAGCGAGCCGCGCGGTTTGACGAGACCCGACTGGAACCTTCGAGAAGCTGATCGGTTGGACGGAACCCATTGCTTCTCCCTCCTTCGCTCTCGGACTCGATTATCCACCCGAATAGACAAGGCTACCAAGCTGTCCAGGTCACTAGGCTCCGGATAGGAGATCAACTCATCCTTGAGCTGCTCCGACAGCCCTGGTAAAGCCGCTTGCAGAGCCTCCTCATTCCACCCACTCTCCACAGCCAACGTCTTGAACTCGATCACGGTCGCCCACGCTGCGAGTTCCTTGGCGAAGCGAAACAGACGCCTAGCTGCGTCCCTCCCTCGGACGGAATGGTCGAAGAGCTTCCTCATCTCGGCCGTGAACCCCTGGTATGAAGCCATGCAGGGATCCTGTCGTTCCCAAACGGCTGAAGCCCACTCCAGCTCGACCACGCAGCAACTCAATCACAAAGGCTATCCTAGCCTTGTCTGTGGCATAAGAGTAGGGCTGTAGATCGAACACTAATCCACACTGCATAAGGAAGGAACGGCATCTTCCCAGCTCCCCCTCATATTTATCCGCTAACCTTGGGCTCACGGAAGGACACAGCTTCAGAAGCGGCAGGCGAGATGGGTGAAACCGGTAGTGGATCCTCCACCGGACACTTGCGTTGGTTCTGGACCTCCGTCAGACCGGTAGAAAGGTTCGAACTGACAACGCGATCTCCTGTAGTACCGTGCTATGATGGCCCAACATCTTCTCCTGCTGGGTAATGGCATGGCGAACAGAGTCCAGGTCCGCTGGGTTCATTACTGGCCGGATCGTTCTGTCCCACGAGTTGCTAAGCCAGAACCCAGAAGCAGACCAGGACAAGGTAAGTTGAAACGAAGGTGAGTGTTTATTTACAAATTCAAGAGTGATGCTGAATAATCCAGGGAACAGAGCGAACGGCGTTGATTAGTTGTTGGGGGTGCAGTGGTTGATCCCATCCTGGGTCGGCAGCCGCCGACCACCAGGCAGAGGTTGGATGAAGGTTCGCGGTGACTGCAGATGGAACAAAACCGGGGGTAAGTAAGCAACAAACCAACAAGGTGCAAAAACAACAAAACTAACGCTAGGCTCTAAGACTGATACTCTGGTAAACCTACTGTTCATGGCTAACGATCCGGCAGGGAATGGATGTTAGGCCAGAGCCTAAGAAGGGTGATGATCAGGACCAGGTGTACAGATTGCTGATGGGATGCAGTGCGAAATCAAGAGAGCTCCCGGGAGCGTTCCAGAACCCTCGGGAAACTGGAGATCACGAACATAAAAACTAGTCCACAGACAGGACCCGACTCAGACTGCCGGGATCGTTACAAAATGTGCCTACTCTGGTCTTGGCACGTGCGCTCTAGCGAACAGCTCGCAGGATACAGTGCGGGTAGGGTAGTCTACATTATGGATTATTATGGATAAGAGCAAGATTCTTTTTTTGTCAAACGGCAGCCAAGCAACGATCATCCGCCACCAGAATAAGACCATCGATATGAAAGGAGCATAAAGCTCATCACCAGGAACTTTCACCACTCTGTGAAGTTCATCATAACTTATCTTCATCTGTATCCTAATAAACTGCATGGTTTTCCAAGTCGTAGTGGAGGACCACACACCATATCATCGCATGACTCCAAGTTTACTTCGCGATATGATGGTTATTATATAAATATTTGCGCACAAAGGTATTTCCACCGCCATTTCTCGCGTAATACATTTTACAGACAAAAAAGATCCCACCATGTCGAGCGACAAATTATCTGTCTGCATTTATACTAATTTGTACCGAAACTTCCATATTGCTCTACTCAGCGGTTTCTGATGTGAGAGTTTCTGTTCAGTCCAGAGGTAAGTTGACATCACTGGTAGCCACTCTGACTTATCAGTTGATCCCAATTGCTGTGGTAGGCGTTAAAGAAAACGCACTCCTGTATAATCAGTGGCTCATCCATAATTGTATTTCTAATGGCACACTATGAGTCAGTCATACAGTGTTGTCTATGGCAGAGAGGCGGCCTGAGAGAATCCCTGGCTGTGACTAAGCTCATTCCTTAATGGGTGATGGAGGCGCTAGCTGAGCATTAGCCTCCTCAGATTGATCAATCTGTCAAGCACCATACGCACAGAGGATAGAACGACTCATGATGCACACCCACACTTTCACAGACACTTAAGGGTATCCTGAGTCTAGCTGCGTTGCGCCCATGACTTCCAACAGAGGAGCTACCCGGGACACTGATTCTTGCCCTCATTTGCTTGTGCTCTCTCCTCTCTCTCTCTCTCTCATATCAAGGCTCCGTTTATGTCTGATTGATTCTGTCCTGTTTGTGGTCCTAGCAACATAGCTGCAGGAAGGTTTGAATTTTGTCTAGGATGGACCTAGGCTTATCTATTGAAGCCCATCATGGTTTGCCCAATAATAAATAAATAACATTGATTGAGAAAAAAAGACTAGTTCTATCAAAGGTGTGCCTGTTTAAATCTTCTAACACTTATGGTGGCAAAAATTACTGTAATAATGTTTATCTAGTTTATCTATGCATTTAACTAAAGTCTGTTATAATGTTTATCCAGTGTATCTATGCATTTAATTAAAGTCATATGATGTACTAATGAGACTTGCTCCCAACACTTCCCCCTTTGTCTACGTGACTGACTCATGGTTTTGCACTTACAGACAAAATGCTGTTATTCCATATCCTGTTATTTATCAGTAGACTGAACTAAGCTGTAAAGACAGAGCAGGACAAATGTTTTCGGTTCCTTTTAGAAACAGTGTAGACAATGAGCATTGAGAAAAGACCTCACCACAGACCAACCACAGATTATCAGTTGCATAGTCCTTTGACTGTACATTAAGGTCACCACCAGTACTTCCTCACTGCTATTGTTCTGTCTGTTTGTCACACCACCCAAAAGGGGGTTGTACTTTTCTTATAAAAACGGAGACCCAACTCTTTTCGTTGGGCTCTTAACTCTGCACCTGTGTGATTGTTAACCCCTCCAGAATTGCAATTCTTATAATAAAATAAGTTGTTTCAAGAATCTACAGTCGCTCTTCCTTTCTGGTTAGAATTTCCACCACACTAGTGACACAAGAAGTCCTTTCCAGTCATTTCACTTACAGAAAAAACACTGATGATGTGATGCGTGTGATAGAAGGAGTCAGGCGCAGGAGAGTAATACGCATCCAAAGAGTTTATTCCGTTGATAAACAGTTGCGCAAACATGCGACAACAAAACTCAGGCACAAGGGAAATATCTACCCTGGCAACAACAAGGTAAGGGTAGCTCAGCCGAGCTACACACCGCTCACTACAAACAATCACCCACACAGACAAGGAAGCAGAGGGAACACTTATACAATGACCACTTGGGGATAAGGACCAGGTGTGTGTGATTAATTAGACAAGACAAGTGGAGTGATGATAAATGGATCGGCAGCAGCTAGTAAGCCGGTGACGGACGCCGAAACCTGCCCGAACAAGGAGGGAGGCAGCCTCGGCGGAAGTCGTGACATTACCACCCCCTTGACGCGTGGCTCCAGCAGCGCGCCAACCCCGACCTCGGGGACAGCCAGGAGCGCGGAGCAGGGCGAGCCGGATAGCGGCGGTGGAAATCCCGTAACATGGAGGATCGAGATATCCCTCACCGAACCCAGCACCGTTCCTCCGGACCGTACCCCTCCCACTCCACGCTGAAGGCCCCCCACCCGACGCCTCGAATCCAGGATGGAACGGACAGAGTACGCCGGGGCCCCCTCGATGTTCAGAGGAGGTGGAGGGACCTCCCGCACCTCAGACTCCTGGAGCGGACCAGCTACCACCGGCCTGAGGAGAGACACATGAAACGAGGGGTGAATATGGTAATCAGGGGGAAGTAATAACCTATAAGTGACCTTGTTGACTCTACGCAGAACTTTGAACGGCCCCACAAACCGCAGGCTCAGCTTCCGGCACGGCAGGCAGAGGGGCAGATTCTGGGTCGAGAGCCAGACCCGATCCCCCGGTACAAAGACGGGGGCCTCACTGCGGTGGCGGTCAGCGTTGGCATTCTGACGACGCACGGCGCGTTGGAGGTGAACGTGGGCAGCATCCCACGTCTCTTCCGCCCGCCGAAACCAGTCATCCACCGCAGGAGCCTCGGTCTGGCTCTGGTGCCACGGTGCCAGAACCGGTTGGTAACCTAGAATACACTGGAAAGGCGTTAGGTTAGTGGAGGAGTGGCGGAGAGAGTTCTGGGCATATTCTGCCCATGGCAAAAACACCGACCACTCCCCCGGCTGGTCCTGGCAGTATGACCGCAGGAACCTACCCTCGTCCTGATTTACCCGTTCCACCTGCCCATTACTCTCGGGGTGAAACCCAGAGGTCAGGCTGACTGAGACCCGGATAAACCACCGATAATAGTTGGAAAGGCCAAGGAAGCGCTGCACCTCCTTAACCGTGGTTGGAGTCGGCCAATTACGCACAGCTGAAATGCGATCTCCCTCCATCTCCACACCTGAGGTGGAAATGCGATATCCAAGGAAGGAGACGGACTGCTGGAAAAACATACACTTCTCTGCCTTAGCATAAAGGTCATTTTCCAACAGTCGGGCCAGCACCTTGCGAACCAGGGACACATGCACAGCGCGCTGGAATACACCAGGATGTCATCGATGTAGACTACTACACCGCGACCAAGCATGTCCCAAAACACCTCGTTCACAAAGGACTGGAAAACAGATGGAGCATTCATCAAACCGTAGGGCATCACCAGGTATTCATAATGCCCCAAGGTTGTGCTGAATGCTGTTTTCCACTCATCTCCCTCTCGGATATGCACCAGGTTGTACGCACTCCTGAGGTCCAATTTGGTGAAGAAGCGTGCCCCATGCATTGATTCAATCACTGAAGGAATGAGGGGGAGAGGATAACTAAATCTTATCGTCTCCCTGTTCAGTGGTCGATAATCAATGCACGGGCGCAGAAGAAACTCGAGGAGGCGGGTGAAGTGGAGGGACGTATATACAGTGAGGGAAAAAAGTATTTGATCCCCTGCTGATTTTGTACGTTTGCCCACTGACAAAGACATGATCAGTCTATAATTTTAATGGTAGGTTTATTTGAACAGTGAGAGACAGAATAACAACAACAAAATCCAGAAAAACGCATGTCAAAAAATGTTATAAATTGATTTGCATTTTAAATGAGGGAAATAAGTATTTGACCCCTCTGCAAAACATGACTTAGTACTTGGTGGCAAAACCCTTGTTGGCAATCACAGAGGTCAGACGTTTCTTGTAGTTGGCCACCAGGTTTGCACACATCTCAGGAGGTATTTTGTTCCACTCCTCTTTGCAGATCTTCTCCAAGTCATTAAGGTTTTGAGGCTGATGTTTGGCAACTCAAACCTTCAGCTCCCTCCACAGATTTTCTATGGGATTAAGGTCTGGAGACTGGCTAGGCCACTCCAGGACCTTAATGTGCTTCTTCTTGAGCCACTCCTTTGTTGCCTTGGCCGTGTATTTTGGGTCATTGTCATGCTGGAATACCCATCCCGACCCATTTTCAATGCCCTGGCTGAGGGAAGGAGGTTCTCACCCAAGATTTGACGGTACATGGCCCCGTCCATTGTCCCTTTGATGCGGTGAAGTTGTCCTGTCCCCTTAGCAGAAAAACACCCCCAAAGCATAATGTTTCCACCTCCATGTTTGACAGTGGGGATGGTGTTCTTGGGGTTATAGGAAGCATTCCTCCTCCTCCAAACACGGCGAGTTGAGTTGATGCCAAAGAGCTCGATTTTGGTCTCATCTGACCACAACACTTTCACCCAGTTCTCCTCTGAATCATTCAGATGTTCATTGGCAAACTTCAGACGGCCCTGTATATGTGCTTTCTTGAGCAGGGAGACCTTGCGGGCACTGCAGGATTTCAGTCCTTCACGGCGTAGTGTGTTACCAATTGTTTTCTTGGTGACTATGGTCCCAGCTGCCTTGAGATCATTGACAAGATCCTCACGTGTAGTTCTGGGCTGATTCCTCACCGTTCTCATGATCATTGCAACTCCATGAGGTGAGATCTTGCATGGAGCCCCAGGCCGAGGGAGATTGACAGTTATTTTGTGTTTCTTCCATTTGCGAATAATCGCACCAACTGTTGTCACCTTCTCACAAAGCTGCTTGGCGGTGGTCTTGTAGCCCATTCCAGCCTTGTGTAGGTCTACAATCTTGTCCCTGACATCCTTGGAGAGCTCTTTGGTCTTGGCCATGGTGGAGAGTTTGGAATCTGATTGATTGATTGATTGCTTCTGTGGACAGGTGTCTTTTATACAGGTAACAAACTGAGATTAGGAGCACTCCCTTTAAGAGTGTGCTCCTAATCTCAGCCCGTTCCCTGTAAAAAAAGACACCTGGGAGCCAGAAATCTTTCTGATTGAGAGGGGGTCAAATACTTATTTTCCTCATTAAAATGCAAATCAATTTAGAACATTTTTGACATGCATTTGTTATTCTGTCTCTCACTGTTCAAATAAACCTACCACTAAAATTATAGACTGATCATTTGTTTGTCAGTGGGCAAACGTACAAAATCAGCAGGGGATCAAATACTTTTTTCCCCTCACTGTACCCCTGACGCAGGGACTCGGTGACATATGTTTCCATACCACCGTTTCAGCCTGTGACAGGGGGTATATATGACTCCTGGGAGGTACAGCGTCTACCCGGAGATTTATCGCGCAAACCCCCGCCCGATGAGGTGGTAATTTAGTAGCCTGCATATTAGAGAACGCTTGCGCCAGATCTAGGTATTCAGGGGAAATGCGCACGGTGGAGGTACTGTCTGGACTTTCCACTGTGGTTGCACCATGAAACACCTAGACACCTACCCTGACACTCTCGCGTCCACCCCGTGAGAACCCTCTGCGGCCATGAGAAGGTGGGGTTGTGGAGTGCTAACCAGGGGATACCTAATACCACAGGGAAAGCAGGAGACTCAATAATGGAAAAAGTAACCTGCTCACAATGTCTCCTGGGTAATCATGGTGACTGGTGCAGTAACTTCCTTAACCAACCCGGACCCTAATGGTCGACTATCAAGTGCTCTGATGGGGCGTGGAATGGATAGGGGAATCAATGGAATGCCTATACGGTGTGCGAATGCCCTGTCTATAAAGTTCCCAGCTGCCCCTGAATCGACTAGCGCCTTACACTGGGGAACAACCATGTGCTCAGGAAAGGAGACGAGTATTTTACAGTGCGCAGCAGAGGGCTCTGAATGAGTGTGGGTGTTTGATACCTGGGGTGATGCGTGAGTGCCCTGCCTGCCGCCTCCAGGCCCAAAAGAACATTGACTACGACGTGTGGTGGATTGTCCCTTCGTGCCACCAGAGTGGCACTGTCGCTGTCCTCCTCCGCTCTCTCGGCCGGCAGCTTCAACCAGCTCCATCGGCTCGAGGTCCGAGTCTTCCGGGGTGGAAACGGGCAGACCCCTACCAGGACGTCCTCTGGCTGCCAGCAGGCTGATGGCACCGGAAATGGTCGATCAATCAATCAATTTTATTTTATATAGCCCTTCTTACATCAGCTAATATCTCGAAGTGCTTTACAGAAACCCAGCCTAAAACCCCAAACAGCTAGTAATGCAGGTGTAGAAGCACGGTGGCTAGGAAAAACTCCCTTAGAAAGGCCAAAACCTAGGAAGAAACCTGAGAGGAACCAGGCTATGAGGGGTGGCCAGTCCTCTTCTGGCTGTGCCGGGTGGATTATAACAGAACCATGCCAAGATGTTCAAAATGTTCATAAGTGACAAGCATGGTCAAATAATAATCAGGAATAAATCTCAGTTGGCTTTTCATAGCCGATCATTAAGAGTTGAAAACAGCAGGTCTGGGACAGGTAGGGGGGTTCCATAACCAAGGCAGAACAGTTGAAACTGGAATAGCAGCAAGGCCAGGCGGACTGGGGACAGCAAGGAGTCACCACGGCCGGTAGTCCCGCGTATGGTCCTAGGGCTCAGGTCTCTCAGTTGGCTTTTCATAGCCGATCATTAAGAGTTGAAAACAGCAGGTCTGGGACAGGTAGGGGTTTCGTAAATCACAGGCAGAACAGTTGAAACTGGAATAGCAGCAAGGCCAGGCGGACTGGGGACAGCAAGGTGTCAGCATGCCCGGTAGTCCTGACGTATGGTCCTAGGGCTCAGGTTCTCAGAGAGAAAGAGAGAACGAGAGAATTAGAGAGAGCATACTTAAATTCACACAGGACACTGGATAAGACAGGAGAAGTACTCCAGGTATAACCAACTATCAGGGCCCGCTCGTTTCACCCGGACCCCGCTGCCAGCGTCCGGAACTCCAACGCGAAGTCCTGCACGGTCCTCGTCCCCTGCCTCAGGTGGACAAGTCGCTCATCCGCCTCTGGACACTCGGGTGGGTGATCGAATATCGCCACCCACCCGAGCGAACTCCCTGTAGTCCTCCAAAGCGGCTCCTCCTTCGTTCCACAACGTGTTGGCCCACTCAAGGGCTTTCCCACAGAGGCAGGAAACGAGACGGACACCTTCTCCCGCTCCGATGGTGCGGCCTGATGGTGAAGTAAAGCTCCAATTGGAGGAGGAATCCCTGGCACAGTGCCGCTGTCCCCTCAAACGCCCGTGGTCGGGATATCTGGATCCCTCCTGGTGCTGGGGTGTAGGTGGCTGGATCCGGTTGGCCAGCTGGTCTCGACAGATCGGGTCTGCTCCTCTCCAGGCGGATGACCTGAAGAACCCGATCCATCGTTTCCCCCAAGCTGGCCAGCATCGTGGAGTGCTCCTGGACCCGTGCCACGACTCCAGGCATGCACTCTACACCCGCTGACTCCATAGCGGGTGGGTGATTCTGTGATGCGTGTGATAGAAGGAGTCAGGCGCAGGAGAGTAATATGCATCCAAAGAGTTTATTCCGTCGATAAACAGTTGCGCAAGCATGCGACAACAAAACTCAGGCACAGGGGAAATACCTACCCTGGCAACAACAAGGTAAGGGTAACTCAACCGAGCTACACACCGCTCACTACAAACAATCACCCACACAGACAAGGAAGCAGAACGAACACTTATACAATGACTAATTGGGGATAAGGACCAGGTGTGTGTGATTAATTAGACAAGACAAGTGGAGTGATGATAAATGGATCGGCAGCAGCTAGTAAGCTGGTGACGACGAACGCCGAAACCTGCCCGAACAAGAAGGGGAGGCAGCCTCGGCGGAAGTCGTGACAAACGAATACAATTCCCAAACAAAAAAGCCTTCTGTTAAATTTTACTTGAATACTTTGTTAATTTACACTGGGTGTACAAAACATTAAGAACACCTTCCTAATATTGAGTTGCGCTCCCCCCAACCATTAATGTTTTGCACACACAGTGTATACTCTGAACGCATGCCACATGCCACAATAGCACATCCCTGGAGAGTATATCAAAGGAATGTGAAATTTTGAAAAGCTTGTTTTCTGCGAGAGTACTGATTTTCTTTTGGGAAAAGGTGGCAGTGGGCACAGTATGGCATATTTCACAGCCGTCATAGTTAATCTATTCTACTGAGCCATTTACATTATGTTCGTATTCTTATCTTTTATTATTTATTATTGTTGTTGCATTGTTGAGACGGAACCTGCAAGTAAGCATTTAATTGGACGGTGGATACCATGTGTATCCTGTACATACAAGTAATAAAACTTGAAACTCATAAAAGCAACTAAATTTAGCACGGTGTAGTCATAACAAAGATTGGTTTGATAAAACCAACTGCAGAGAAGTCAAAGGTCCTTGTGGAGTTGTTCGGGAGTTGGTCGGGAGAGGTTGTGTTTTCTCTAGCAGGAGGTAAGCTTGGCTTCTTATATGGTGTTGAGTAAAGCTTAAACCATGTATTTAGATTGTAGGTAGGTATTGTAGTTAGGTATTATAGGTAGTTTACTTAGGTAGTTATTGTAGGTTATTGTAGGTTATTGTAGGTAATTATTGTAGGTAAGTTTTGTATTCGGCGGACCCGTGAAGCACGAGGCTAGCTAGCTAACCCACTACTTGGACCAACAAAGCTAGCTAGCTGCTGGGTGCTACTGGTAACTTTTAGCAACTGTGGTTAGTTGTTTCCAATGTTATTTCACGCTTAAGAGTACCTGTAATTGAGCCAGCTAGCTACCTACCATTCAGCTGTTTTCTAACCTCATTATCCGAGGCATTAACGTTAGGTGGTTGGTAGCTGCTGTACTTAATTACAGCTACTGATTGCAGTCTGCCACCCAGACAGCTGGCGTCGGGTAAGTTTGGCTTTATACATAGCTTGGGCTTTGTCGGTAAGGCTTAAACTATGTATTTAGATTGTAGTTAGGTATTATAGGTAGGCATCGTGGGCTGTATATTACTAGGTATTATAGGTAGGCATCGTGGGCTGTTGTGGGTAGTTGATGTATGTAGTTATTGTAGGTTACTTTTGTATTCGGCGGTGCCGGTGTAGCACGGCTAGCTAGCTAACTCACCTCCTGAACTAGCTGGCGAGTAGCTATTAGCAACGGTAGCAACTAAATACAATATCCTTTTAGCCAGCTACATTCGTTACGTAGCGACGCCGTTTTTCAAACAAAGTCAACACAGCAGCCATTGATAGCTAGCCAACACTACCAGCTAGCTGTACTGTAGTAGCTAAATACAATATCTTTGTGCTAGCTAGTCAACGTTTAATTATTGCTGCGTTATGAAAGAACTAGACACGGACCGAATTATCTGTTTAGTGTGTTAACACACTATTGGTAGTTTGTTGTAACCAATATTGGTGCTAAACTGTGTGTTATTGGATGCTAGCATGCTAGTTAACTATGGCGTCATAGTTAGCTAGCTGAATAAAAGTAAGTTGAGTCTATTCCTTGAAACATTGAACCGCTGTAGTTTACAACAATTCTAATTTCTAAAGTGGAAGTTGGGAGAGTTTTATTCGGGTGGCTCAGTGAAACAATTATAGTTTCTGAGGTGGAAGTTGGGAGAGTTATATTTTTTTGGTGAGGGAGGCCCTGCTCTCTCCTTTCCCAGATGTTTAGTTCATTTCATTCCGATCTCCTCTGCATTATTGTAGCCATCTGCTACAGCCTGTCAACTATGCCTCTGCCTATCCCTGTTCTCTCCTCTCCGCTACAGGCTACACAAACGCCTCACACCGCGTGGCTGCTGCCTCTCTAACCTGGTGGTCCCTGCACGCACCACACACCTGGAGTTCAGGTCTCAGGCAGCCTCTGGAACTGCCGTTCTGCTGCCAACAAGGCTGACTTCATCCCAGCCTATGCTACCCACCAGTCCCTCGACTTCCTGGCGCTGACGGAAACATGGATTACCACTGAAAACACTGCTACTCCTACTGCTCTCTCCTCGTCTGACCATGCATACCCCGAGAGCATCTGGTCAGAGGGGTGGTGGCACAGGAATCCTCATCTCTCCCAAGTGGTCATTCTCAATTTTTTCCCCCTAACCCATCTGTCTATCTCCTCATTTGAATTCCACGCTGTCACAGTCACTAGCCCATTTAAGCTTAATATCCTTGTCATCTATCGCCCTCCAGGTTCCTTGGAGAGTTCATCAATGAGCTTGACGCCTTGATAAGTTCCTTTCCTGAGGATGGCTCACCCTTCACAGTTTTGGGGGATTTCAACCTCCCTACGTCTACATTTGACTCATTTCTCTCTGCCTCCTTCTTTCCACTCCTCTCCTCTTTTGACCTCACCCTCTCACCGTCCCCCCCTACTCACAAGGCAGGCAATACGCTTGACTTCATCTTTACTAGATGTTGCTCTTCTACTAATCTTACTGCAACTCCCCTCCATGTCTCCGACCACTACTTTGTATCCTTTTCTCTCTCGCTCTCCTCCAACACTACTCACTCTGCCCCTACACAGATGGTAACGCGCCGCCGCAACCTTCGCTCTCTCTCTCCCACTACTCTCTCCTCTTCCATCCTATCATCTCTTCCCTCTGCTCAATCCTTCTCCCTCCAATCTCCTGATTCTGCCTCCTCAACCCTCCTCTCCTCCCTTTCTGCATCCGTTGACTCCCTGTGTCCCCCTATCCTCCCGGCCGGCTCGGTCCTCCCCTCCAGCTCCGTGGCTTGATGGCTCATTGCGAGCTCACAGAACAGAGCTCCGGGCAGCTGAGCGGAAATGGAAGAAAACTAAACTCCCTGCCGACCTGGCATATTTTCCTCCCTCCTCTCTACATTTTCTTCATCTGTTTCTGCTGCTAAGGCCACTTTCTACCACTCTAAATTCCAAGCATCTGCCTCTAACCCTGGGAAGCTCTTTTGCCACATTCTCCTCACTGCTGAATCCTCCCCCCCCTCCCTCTCTGTCGATGACTTCAGTCAACCACTTTGAAAAGAAGGTTGACGACATCCGATCCTCGTTTGTTAAGTCATGACACTGCTGGTCCTGCTCACCTGCCCTACCCTATGCTTTGACTTCTTTCTCCCCTCTCTCTCCAGATAAAATCTTGCGACTAGTGACTGCAGGCCGCCCAACAACCTGCACGCTTGACCCCATCCCCTCCTCTCTTCTCTAGACCATATCCGGTGACCTTCTCCCCTACCTCACCTCGCTGATCAACTCATCCTTGACCGCTGGCTATGTCCCTTCCGTCTTCAAGAGAGCGAGAGTTGCACCCCTTCTCAAAAAACCAACACTCGATCCCACTGATGTCAACAACTACAGACCAGTATCCCTTCTTTCTTTTCTTTCCAAAACTATTGAGCGTGCCGTCTTTAGCCAACTCTCTTGCTTTCTCTCTCAGAATGACCTTCTTGATCCAAACCAGTCAGGTTTCAGGACTGGTCATTCAACTGAGACTGCTCTTCTCTGTGTCACGGAGGCTCTCCGCACTGCTAAAGCTAACTCTCTCTCCTCTGCTCTTGTCCTTCTAGACCTGTCTGCTGCCTTTGATACTGTGAACCATCAGATCCTCCTCTCCACCCTCTCCGAGCTGGGCATCTCCGGCGCGGCTCACTCCTGGATTGCGTCCTACCTGACCGGTCGCTCCTACCAAGTGGCGTAGCGAGAAGCTGTCTCCGCACCACGTGCTCTCACCACTGGTGTCCCCCAGGGCTCAGTTCTAGGCCCTCTCCTTTTCTCCCTATACACCAAGTCACTTGGCTCTGTCATATCCTCACATGGCCTCTCCCTAACATTGCTACACATGACGATACAACAACTAATCTTCCTCCCTTTCCCCCTTCTGATAACCAGGTGGCGAGATCCATCTCTGCATGTCTGGCAGACATATCAGTGTGGATGACGGATCACCACCTCAAGCTGAACCCTGGCAAGACGGAGCTGCTCTTCCTCCCGGGAAAAGGACTGCCCGTTCCATGATCTCGCCATCACGGTTGACAACTCCGTTGTGTCCTCCTCCCAGAGTGCGAAGAGCCTTGGCGTGACCCTGGACAACACCCTGTCGTTCTCGCTAACATCAAGGCGGTGATCCTGCAGGTTCATGCTCTACAACATTCGGAGAGTACGACCCTGCCTTACACAGGAAGCGGCACAGGTCCTAATCCAGGCACTTGTCATCTCCCGTCTGGATTACTGCACACTCGCTGTTGGCTGGGCTCCCCTGCCTGTGCCATTAAACCCCTACAACTCATCCAGAATGCCGCAGCCCGTCTGGTGTTCAACCTTCCCAAGTTCTCTCCGTCACCCCCTCCTCCGCACACATCCACTGGCTTCCAGTTGAAGCTCGCATCCGTTACAAGACCATGGTGCTTGCCTATGGAGCAGTGAGGGAACGGCACCTCCGTACCTTCAGGCTCTGATCAGTCCCTACACCCAACGAGGGCATTGCGTTCATCCACCTCTGGCCTGCTGGCTCCCTTTCCTCTGCGGAAGCATAGTTCCCGCTCAGCCCAGTCAAAACTGTTCGCTGCTCTGGCACCCCAATGGTGGAACAAGCTCCCTCACGACGCCAGGACAGCGGAGTCACTCACCACCTTCCGGAGACATTTGAAACCCCACCTCTCTAAGGAATACCTGGGATAGGATAAAGTAATCCTTCTACCCCCCCCCCCCCAAATAAATAAATAAATAAAAATAAATAAATTACATAAATAAAAATATATATTGTAAAGTGGTTATCCCACTGGCTATAGGGTGAATGCACCAATTTGTAAGTCGCTCTGGATAAGAGCGTCTGCTAAATGACGTAAATGTAAATGTAAATCAGTTAATCATACGGAGTACCATGTCACTGCACTGCTACACCCATTCCTTACAGAGCAGGTATACATGAGTCCAACCCAGGTACAGTGGCTTGCGAAAGTATTGGGGTGAATACATATGCACGCACAACTTTTCCGTTCTTAATTTTTAGAATTTTTATGAAACAAGTTATTATTTTAATTTCACTTCACCAATTTGGACAATGTTGTGTATGTCCATTACATGAAATCCAAATAAAAATCAATTTTAAATTACAGGTTGTAATGCAACAAAATAGGAAAACGCCAAGGGGGATGAATACTTTTGCAAGGCACTGTAGCCAACCTCCTCAGAGGCCACAAAGGGTCAAGTGCTTCTCATGCCCGGAACAACTCCTCTCAAACCTAACCACTTACTAAATAACCGCAGAGGAAATGTGTAATTGCCATAATTTTTCATGAGCTGAACCATAAAGACGAAAGATGTGTACACTCTATTGACCTCACTTTGTGCACGGGGGCATTGTCATTCTGAAACAGGAAAGGGCCTTCCCCAAACTGTTGCCACAAAGTTGGAAGCACAGAATCGTCTAGAATGTCATTGTATGCTGTAGCGTTAAGATTTCCCTTCACTGGAACTAAGGGGCCTAGCCCAAACCTTGAAAAACAGCCCCAGACCATTATTCCTCCTCCACCAAACTTTACGGTTGGCACTATGCATTCGGCAGTGGCGTTCTCCGGCATCCGCTAACTCCCGTCCATTCGGACTGCCAGATGGTGAAGCGTGATTCATCACTCCAGAGAACGCTTTACACCACTCCAGCCGACACTTGGCATTGCGCATGGTGATTTTAAGCTTGTGTGCGGCTGCTCTGCAATGGAAACCCATTTCATGAAGCTCCCGACGAACAGTTATTGTGTGGACGTTGCTTCCAGAGGCAGTTTGGAACTCGGTAATGAGTGTTGCAACCGAGGACAGACGATTTTTACGCTCTACAGCACTCGGTGGTCCCGCTCTGTGAGCTTGTTTGGCCTACCACTTTGCGGCTGAGCCGTTGTTGCTCCAAGATGTTTCCACTTCACAATAACATCACTTACAGTTGACCGGGGCAGCTCTAGCAGGGCAGAAATTTGTTGGAAAGGTGGCATCATATGACGGTGCCACGTTGAAAGTCACTGAGCTCTTCAGTAAAGCCTTTCTACTGCCAATGTTTGTCTATGGAGATTGCATGGCTGTGTGCTCGATTTTATACACCTGTCAGCAACGGGTGTGGCTGAAATAGCCGAATCCACAAATTTGAAGGGGTGTCGACATACTTTTTTGTATATACAGTGGGGAAAAAAGTATTTAGTCAGCCACCAATTGTGCAAGTTCTCCCACTTAAAAAAGATGAGAGAGGCCTGTAATTTTTATCATAGGTACACATCAACTATGTCAGACAAATTGAGAATTTATTTTCCAGAAAATAACATTATAGGATTTTTAATGAATTTATTTGCAAATTATGGTGGAAAATAAGTATTTGGTCACCTACAAACAAGCAAGATTTCTGGCTCTCACAGACCTGTAACTTCTTCTTTAAGAGGCTCCTCTGTCCTCCACTTGTTACCTGTATTAATGGCACCTGTTTGAACTTGTTATCAGTATAAAAAGACACCTGTCTACAACCTCAAACAGTCACACTCCAAACTCCACTATGGCCAAGACCAAAGAGCTGTCAAAGGACACCAGAAACAAAATTGTAGACCTGCACCAGGCTGGGAAGACTGAATCTGCAATAGGTAAGCAGCTTGGTTTGAAGAAATCAACTGTGGGAGCAATTATTAGGAAATGGAAGACATACAAGACCACTGATACTCTCCCTCGATCTGGGGCTCCACGCAAGATCTCACCCCGTGGGGTCAAACTGATCACAAGAACGGTGAGCAAAATCCCAGAACCACACGGGGGACCTAGTGAATGACCTGCAGAGAGCTGGGACCAAAGTAACAAAGCCTACCATCAGTAACACACTACGCCGCCAGGACTCAAATCTGCAGTTGCCAGACGTGTCCCCCTGCTTAAGCCAGTACATGTCCAGGCCCGTCTGAAGTTTGCTAGAGTGCATTTGGATGATCCAGAAGAGGATTGGGAGAATGTCATATGGTCAGATGAAACCAAAATAGAACCTTTTTGTAAAAACTCAACTGTTCGTGTTTGGAGGACAAATAATGCTGGAGTTGCCATCCAAAGAACATCATACCTACTGTGAAGCATGGGGTGGAAACATAATGCTTTGGGGCTGTTTTTCTGCAAAGGACCAGGACGACTGATCCGTGTAAAGGAAAGCATGAATGGGGCCATGTATCGTGAAATTTTGAGTGAAAACCTCCTTCCATCAGCAAGGGCATTGAAGATGAAACATGGCTGGGTCTTTCAGCATGACAATGATCCCAAACACACCGCCCGGGCAACGAAGCGAGTGGCTTCGTAAGAAGCATTTCAAGGTCCTGGAGTGGCCTATCCAGTCTCCAGATCTCAACCCCATAGAAAATATTTGGAGGGGAGTTGAAAGTCCGTGTTGCTCAGCGACAGCCCCAAAACATCACTGCTCTAGAGGAGATCTGCATGGAGGAATGGGCCAAAATACCAGCAACAGTGTGTGAAAACCTTGTGAAGACTTACAGAAAACGTTTGACCTGTGTCATTGCCAACAAAGGGTATATAACAAAGTATTGAGAAACTTTTGTTATTGACCAAATACTTATTTTCCACCATAATTTGCAAATAAATTCATTAAAAATCCTACAATGTGATTTTCTGGATTATTTTTCTCATTTTGTCTGTCATAGTTGATGTGTACCTTTGATGAAAATTACAGGCCTCTCTCATCTTTTTTAAGTGGGAGAACTTGCACAATTAGTGGCTGACTAAATACTTTTTTCCCCACTG